>NC_137015.1:21745552-21963052 GCF_032717465.1 Coenobita brevimanus | reverse complement strand
ATCATCATCCTTATCATCACCATTATCATCCTCATCCAGATCTACTTTCCCACCTTTGGGCAAGGTGAGGAGCAGCAATGTCCAGACAGCCCAAATTTGCCCAATCCAATTAAATAAATAAAAATTTGCTGATGGCCTCCCTCCCACATTTTCTGCAGTCAGGTGACGTCAGTCTGCCAATATCGAGTTTATATTATACAGACATTCCTTAATGTCTGCATTTTTTACATACATGGTTTTAAATATCTGTGGGTGGATATAACATATATGATTTTTATCATCCACGGGTGGATACAGCACCAGGGCCAGAATCCATCCATCCATCATCGAATCCTACGTTGCCCCATGAGGAGCATAGGAGCCCGGGGCTAGGCAGTTGGTCCTGGCATTTAAGATGAGAGTGACCAACCTCACTCATCCCTGAGTGGCATTACGTGAGCAATAAACCACAACCACCCCTTGGATATAAACCTTCACCAGCTCAATCCGATTGGACACAATAATTACCCACTAAACCACCAGGCGCCAAAATTTGGTTATATGGTTACCACCCAGCATAGTAAATGGTTTCCTGGTGTACAGGACACCATTTGGCTTGTCACTCAGTGTAGAGTCACCCACAGGCAGAAGGAAGAGGAAAGAATGAAGGAATGAAAGACAGCAGAGGGAGTGTAAAGTCACCCGTAGGCAGAGAGACGAGGAAAGATAATCATTAAAGCATTTTATCTCGCTGAACTCTGCCGACACTGTCCACTGCAAATGTAACATTATCCTAGGCACAGTTCATGGCTGTTTTAGTGATGGCATCATCCAGTGAATCAAATATAACACTCTTCCTTTTGGCCACTTCATTTATTAATGCCATTAATTCATAAGGGGAAAAGTTATGACGGGCTGGGAGTATTTCATTTCTTCAATGTTCTCCTTTGCAATCTTGGTGGCGAAGGGCTTTTTTGTGTTTACTAGCTGATACAAGGGGACTGTTTGGTCATACCAAAGCTTTGTGTGTAACAGCCTCCGTCATTGGCTAATCGGAAATAAGCTGGTAACGGTTGAAATGCCTGATGAACCTGATGACCCTCCTCCCATTGCTAAGGACAGATAAAGTAATAATTACAACTTTTTATAGCTTTTCTTGCCCTTATTACTGTACTGTTTATAAAGATTTAAAGTACACAGGAAATGGGGGGTGCCGTTACTCATGGAATATTTGTTTTTGCTGTCGGCAGTGTTGATGACGTGGAGGCTGGAGGAGAGAGCTGGGATGAGTGGGCAGAAGAGGCCATCCAGTAGCCTATCTATCTATTGCCAGATGCCTGAATCCCGTAAGGGGTGGCCACAAACAAATCGCCTCCACATCGTCCTGTCCCCTGCCATTTCACTGCCCTGCACCCAACTCACACCCCCCTCCCTCATATTCCTCTCCACTCCATCCCTCCATCTCATCCTTGGCCTCCCCCTCCCTCTCCCCCCCTCCACCTCACTCACATACACTCTCCTCGTCAGTCTCCCACCCTCCATCCTCTCCACATGGCCAAACCACCTCAGTGTGTTCCTCATAACACTTCCAATCACATCCACATCCACACCACAATGCTCCTTTATATCCTCATTTGTCAGCCTGACTCTCCATGTGACTCCACAGGCTCCTCTTAAATAACTCATTTCCACTGCTCTCACTCTTGTGTCCTTCCAACAACAAGCTTCACTTCCATACGTTAGAGTTGGTATCACAATACTGTCATGTAGTAACTTTTTCACTGCCAAGCTCACTTCCCTGTTTCTTATCACTGCTTTCAAGGAACCAGCAACCATTCTTCCTTGTTGTACCCTTTCAAGCACTTCACCCTCCAAACTTCCACCCTTACTCATCACACTCCCCAAGTACTTAAACGTACTCACATTTTCCATTTCCTCACCATCCAACCTCACTGTACATTCACTGACTTCACCTCTCTCAAAGACCATCACTTAATTTACTCTTCCCTACATTCACCTTTAGATTCCGTTTCTTACACAGTCTCCCAAATTCATCCACCAAGCCTTGCAGCTCCCCTTCGTCTTCACTTAACAACACAGTATCATCTGCAAACAACAGTACAGGGAGTTTCCAAACACTACCCTCTCTCACTAGGGCCACTCCAACATCCACTGCCCTACCTTGTATCTCTTTTATTACCCCATCCATGTCCAGTAGTAATTTCATTATTTTTAACTTTTTTAGTGTTTTTTATTTAATAAAGCAGTTGTAAACATGCAAACAGGGTTTTTCTTTACTTATATAAGCTAATGGGGGGTCCAGGGGTGTTTTTATGGGGGGCAGCAGATATCCGCCGATTTTTAACATATGCGGGTGTCTCTTGTTACCTAACCCCCGGGGATGTTGAGGGAACACTGTACATACAAGACACACACACAATTATATCTATCTATCTAATAATTCAAGTAATACATATTTTTTTTCTGGAGATAATGAATATTGAAGTAATACTGGTAAATGAAGATAGAATAATTCAAACAAAATGAAACTGGCCTAGAATATTTACAATGAGGAGTCTGGTTCATTAACTCTCTAATTAAGTGGTATTTATTTCAGTCCCCAAGCAGATTAGCCTAATATTAATACAGGAGTGTTACAAGTGTACAGCTGTGACATGGATTATGAATAAGTAATATATTGTATGTATTAATATACTGAGTTATTTTATTCTTGTATAATAATAGGTACTTTGCACCCACTCGGCTGCTCCTCACAATTTTTAATTGACCTCCGCATTTCTAAGCAGTGCAATGAAAGTGGGGACTGGTAAATAAGTTACTGTTTGATGGCCAAGATCACTAACTCCAGAGTTCTAAGTGACAGTCAGCTAGTTCAATATGGAAGTTGGTCTACCTCTGCTGAGACCAGAAGTCATATCTCTCCCGCGATAGCTATTGATACACCGTACTAACGCTCTTCATGATATTATTCTTCAGTAGTTATTCTAATTACCAAGATGGGCTTTAGTGTGATTGTCACGAATCAATTCGCGACATTTCCCTTTTGTGAGAAGCCACGAACTATTAGTGGAAAACTCACTGTGTATCGCTCAGTTAACCGTTTCTCTCTCCATTTCGGAGTATACTTTTCAAAACATTCGTCACCGTTTTCAAAAGTGACCGATTTAATGCACGTCACTAAGTGCTATACTGAGCGATACTATTGTTTTTTTATTGTTCGCCTCTGCTTGCCTCTGACCGTTAGAAAATGCGGCCGAGTGCTCCGCTTTTCTTTCCCACGACTTGGTCAGTCTAGTGTTTGCTGTGACGGAGACAGGACCTGTGCAGCAGTGCGAGAGGTCAGCTAGTACCCAAACTCCGCTTACAGTTTCTCCAAGCTCCCACCTTTAGTTCTCCAGCTTTGGGTGATACACCGCATTCATTGACTACTATTTCCTTTTTGTATTTTGTAGTCATAAGAGTTTAGTTAAGGTGTTTTTTCATAGGCGTAAGTATTTAGCTTTTGTTTGAGTGAGTGAGTGCGTCTCATTGATTTGATTTGAATTGTAACGTTAAATTTATTTTTTGTAATTAATAAATTTAACAGTTCTTTTCCTTGAGCTCAATGTAAAGTAAAATCTTGTTTCATTTAATCCAAATTAAGCTTATTTTCCATATAGCTCCTAGCTTGCATAAACGTTTGCTTTCATAACTGGTACTTAGACCAGTCTTGTTGTATTAACTTAAAATCCGTTGTGCCAGGAGTTAATGCATCAGCAAGAACCTGATGTTATTATTATTAGTATTAGTTATTTATTGTCAGGGGTGAAGTAACTTTCTCCAGAGGCTAACAGTACAGTAATTCAGCAATTGTGAGTAATTAATCTCTGCTGTGTACTGTTGAGAAAGTTTATAAATTCTCGTTCTTAGAGAATCTTAGCAAGTTAGCGTAAAGTAATCGTTGCTTGATGTAGCAAGACAATCATTGTCTCTGCTCTTCAATATTATTGAATATTATTATCAATTTAAATAACATTTAAGCAAGCATTTATTTTCAAAATTACCGTGATATTATAAAAACCCCGTAACAATTGGCGACCTCATTCCAGGATATTAACTCCTAGCTCTAAAGCTATTCACGAGATAGTGCTCACTCATTCATATTTAGGTATTTATTATTAAAGTTTATAGGCACAAGTTTACTGGTGTTTACCGTTAATTTAGCAAGTGAATTTTTGCTTTATTAATCAATAGAGTACTTAACTCTAGTTTATTTTTGGTAACGCCACACGATTTTATTCGCTCCTGGGTAGCCGCCGTACCCACTGTGTTAATTATTGAGAGTTCTTAGTCATTTACATTTTTGATTTATCTTTGCCAGTTAACTAGATAAGACTGGTCACCGCTAGCTTGTGTCTGTATTCTTTACTTGTGTTTATTAGTATTCGTCGCTAAGCAGTCAGTACTCAATTTCAGTTTGCTTAATAAATTAGCGCCATGGCTACAGCTGTATTTTTACAGGAAGCCAAAGAAATGGGTCTTTCGGACCCAACCGAAATTAAAGAGTATATACTCCCACGGCATAATCAGGAGCAGCAGCGCGAGAATGATGCCCGTGAAGAGCGTAAGGTTCAGCGCGAATATGAGCGAGAACAGCGTGCATATGAACAAGAGCAGCGTGAGAAAGAGCGCGAATACGAGCGGGAACAACGGGAAAATGAGCGAGAACAGCGTGAGGAACGAGACAAAGAACGAGAACATGAACTTGAAGTGCTGAAGCTCAAGCGAGATTCCTTGGCTTCAGACACGTCTGTTGCAGTTGGTCCAAGCTCCACGAGCGTTTTCCCTGCACATGTCCTGGCGACCCCACGCATCAAGCTTCCTTCATACAAGGAAAGCGAGCGAATTGAGCCGTACATAGCTCGTTTTGAGGACATGGCAGACATGTATCAACTGGATGAGGCAGCTAAGCGGCTTCAATTTCTTAGCCTATTTGAGGGCCCTGCCCTCGATATTCTCCACAGAATTCGTGGAGACAATCTCACATATGAGATGATGAAAGCTGCACTCATTAAGGCGTATGGTCTCACAGTAGACGACGCCAAAGTTCAGTTCATGCGAGCTCGTCTCCAAGACAAGGAGACAGCTGTTCAGTTCCTTGATCGTCTCACAGCTTACTTAAATGAGCAGATGGAGAAAGATGAAACTCCTTCCACGCGTGAGGGGATAATTGACATTATGCTGTGTACACAGCTAGAGAGGTCATGGCCTGCTGAGCTCATAGCACAGCTTAAGATCTGCCAGGTGAAAGATGCCAGCCAAATGGCAGAGAAGGCTGACGCATTCTTTACTGCATACGGGTATCAAGCTCGTAAGCAAAACACCTGGAGCAGAAAACCTGATAAGTCTGGGAAGCCGTCTCAGACTGAACCCCAGCAACAAGGCCATTCTCAGAATAATGGTCAAGGTCCAAAACCGCAGTGGAAGGACCAGGGGCAAAACACTCAGAAACCTGAGTGGAAGAGGTACAAGTACCCTAACCAGCAGCAGTATCAGCCACGCAACCGAAAGTCGGGACAAAGTTTTTCACCACCAGCTCAAAAGAGGCAGGAAGCGAATGCAGCCTTCATTCCTCAGCAGCAGCCTGGTGGTCACGTCCCTACCAGTGTGGGTACTTCCCCACAGTTCACTAGTCCCACAGTGACAGTGAACCCCCCTCCACAGATGGCCAATGTTCCATCTTATAATTCTCAAGGCACAATGTTTGCCGCATCAATTCAGCAGCCTCATGAGTGGCTAGCTGCTTCCTCCACAGGCCCCACCACAGGTGACAGTACCTTCCTTGTACAGCCAGGGTTTGTGGGAGGCATTCCTGTGAAGGTCCTGAGAGATAATGGTTCCTCAGGTTGCTCAGTTAAGCAGAGTTTAGTTCGGCCTGAGCAGTATACAGGTCGACAGATCCATGCAAAGCTTATTGATGGATCAGTGAGATTGTTCCCTGAGGCATGTATCCAGGTGGCATCTCCATTTTATACTGGTACGACACTTGCGGTTGTCATGCCAGAGCCTCTATTTGACTGTATAGTAGGCAATATTAATGGAGTCAAGGATAGTTGCTCCGATGACGCTACTCAGACTTCGGCTGCTGCGGCAACACGAGCCATGACTGAGGCCCCAGACTGTGTCACCCCAGTGATCATTGAATCGCCGCAAATCTGATGTGTAGTCAACTTGTTGTGCAAGAACAACAATCTGACCCGACACTTGCTGCCGTGCAGAACAAACAAAAGGGTCGAGTGATAAAGTATTCACGGGTAGGTCGAGCCAAGTTCCTTCGCAAACAAGGACGGCTCTACCGTGAGTCACGAACACCCGAGGGCGAGGTTCGACTGCAGTTTGTCATTCCCGCCAAGTACCGCCTAGCAGTGTTACAATGGGGTCATTGTTCAGCCTCAGGAGGTCACATGGGCAAAAGGAAGACCCAGGGCCGTATCCGAGCTGACTTTTTCTGGCCAGGGATGGGACGAAACATAGATAGTTTTGTCCGTTCCTGCAGTGTGTGCCAAAGTATCACCACTAATCAGGGACATGCCCTTCCTGTGCCATTTGTAACCACACCCGTAATCTCTGAGACAGGTGAGAGACAGGGTAGTGGTGAAGTGGGTGCAGACCTGACGTCTCACCCATTGGCCCCACAGGACACATTATGTCCAGGGCCTGTACATACATATTATGTACCGTAAGTTAAGGGGGAAGTTGAGAGGCGACTTGAGGCTATGGAAGACCCAAGTTTGCATAAGGATTCTCAGCTTCCCGGTACTAATAGAAGTACTGTAGGTCAAGGGGGAAGTTCGAGAGAGAACTCCGCAGTGGCGACTTGAGGCTATGGAAGACCCAAGTTTGCATAAGGATTCTCAGCTTCCCGGTACTAATAGAAGTACTGTAGGTTAAGGGGGAAGTTCGAGAGAGAACTCCGCAGTGGCGACTTAAGGCTATGGAAGACCCAAGTTTGCATAAGGATTCTCAGCTTCCCGGTACAGGAATCCCGCATATTTCGCGGTAGTTACGTTCTTGTAACCCCCGCGAAAATTCAATTCCGCGAATACTCTATTAACAATTGAATCTAACACTTGTGTCCACCTTGCTGCCCATCACACAGTCCATGTCCATACTGATTGCGAGACAATTCGCCGTCAGACAATTCCCCGTCAAAACATGGACGATTCCCCTTCAGAACAATTCGCACCCTGGACGATTCCCCGCCATTCTATAAATATACTAATCAATACTTTTATCAATATACTTATTATTAATTAATCAATACTTTAATAACTATATTTCAGGGGGATCCAGCAAAGTCTATGTTCAGTAGCGTAGGTTCTGGATATTATTTATTAGTTGCACCTTTAGTCAATAATTAACTTGTTTCTTCCTCGCTGTAGTCGCCTTTGAATTATATTCTAGCGTCACCCATAGCTATCTTCATTAATGAAGGCGAATTGTTTCGTGTTTGTTGTGACTGCGAATTGTCCCGAAACCTCCATACTCATCCCTAAATACCTTCTTACAAGATTGAAAGCACATACTCCATTATGAAGGAAAAACGTAAACACCGTACTGTAATACACAATTATCTACACATTTATTCACAATACAGTACAAAATAAAAAGATGCATTAACTGGTGATAGCAAACACTCGCACGGTCGTTTCTTAGCTTGTCCAGTAACACAATTTTCTCTGCTAAGGTCATAACTTTTCTTGATCGTTTTGTCACTTTGGAGTTCTTACTAATTGTATTATTAGCCTTTGGTGAGGCTGGCTTACGTCTTGGGGCCATGTGGAAAGCAAGTGGGAGGCAAGAGGCTCATATCATAGTGCAGTTACATGCACACCAGATACTTAACATAGTCAGGCGTGGACTGAGGAGGAATGCGGGGCAGAAAGCAGTGTTGCCATATCCAAACAACGAAATTATGCTAGGGCAATGCAAAAATTATGCTAGATTGAGCAAATTTGTTCCAAGTAAAAAATGAATTATGCTAACTTGAAGCTAAATGATAAAATTCTATACATATTCGTGCAACATATTAATTATGTATTGTTTACTATGAAAATATTAAAATGAACCTACATACAGTAAGAGGATAAATATCGGTTTTCTGCCCATACTGCTTTTTCCCACGAAACTTACGTTTTTCTGATGGATTTTGATGTGATTCATTCGATTTTGAGCATCATTTCCGTCGGAAATAACCAGATTTTGATATATGACCCCCCCCATCCCCCTGCAATAATGGGGGATCTTTGGGGAATCGGGGGTTATAGGGAGGGGGGGAAACACAGAAAATGGTCATTTCCGACTGAAATGAAGCTGAAAATTGAATGAATCATACCAAAATCCATCGGAAAAACCTAGGTTTCATGGGTAAAGTACAAAGCTGAAACTTATCCTAACCTAACCTAACCTAACCGAACCAAACCGAACCAACCTAAAACCTAACCTAACCTAATCCAACCTAACCTAACCTAACCTAATCCAACCTAACCTAACCTAACCAAATCCAACCCAACCAAGCCCAAACTGAAAGTAACCAACTATTCAAACATCTTCTTACCTTATTCGTCTCTCTCTCTCTCTCTCTCTCTCTCTGATTTGTAGCTTTTATAAAATTATTCCAAAAATATTCCATTCCATTCTAAATTATGCTAGAATGATTCTAAAACTTCTAATATGCTAAAAAATATTCCAGACTCGAAAATTTGATCAAAATTATGCTAAAAGAATAAAATTATGCTAGATATGGTAACACTGGCAGAGGGGCCGCGGGAAAGGGACAGAGGGTGGCGTGAGTTTACCACGCTACAATTGGAAGCTGCGGGAATTTCAAATTTTTTGTTTTCTGTATATTCAATGATATTTTAGTTGAACTTATTAATGCAAAGAAAATCCGCGAGAGGGCAAAACCGTAGACAAAAAATCCGCAAAAAATGCAGGATTACTGTACTAATATAAGTATTGTACTGTAGGTTAAGGGGGAAGTGAGAACTCCGCAGAGGCGACTTGAGGCTATGGAAGACCCAAGTTTGCACAAGGATTCTCAGCTTCCTGGTACTAATATAAGTATTGTACTGTAGGTTAAGGGGGAAGTGAGAATTCCGCAGAGGCGACTTGAGGCTATGGAAGACCCGAGTTTGCACAAGGATTCTCAGCTCCCCGATACTAATATAAGTACTGTAGGTTAAGGGGGAAGTGAGAATTCCGCAGAGGCGACTTGAGGCTATGGAAGACCCAAGTTTGCAAGGATTCTCAGCTCTCCGATACTAATATAAGTACTGTAGGTTAAGGCACAGGTTGAGGACCCGTGTGCGGTTCGAGGCTATGGAAGACCCGAGGTTGCACAGGGATTCTCAACTTGCTGACATAATCGTGTGCTATAATTAATGGCGACCTCGAATGTACGAAGCTTAGGCTGTCACTCGTATTTTTCAGCCAGAGCGTACTTTTCGTAGCATGTACTGATTGCTAGGCAGAGAGAGTAATTGTAACTTAATAAGAATTTTGTCTCATTGACACTTTTGATGCTCCACCTCAATTGGTTTTGCAGGTTCAGCAATGGGTGTAGCAGTTTTGCTGTGCGGACCAGCTGATCGTCTGCCGCACGCTGTCGCCTCTTCTCCTCTGCCTTCGTCGTCGTCAGGTTATTATTTACTATGTCATTTTACACATAGGTACAGTTACACTACAACTGTCACACCTACACCGTGTATTACATACACCACGCTACACAACAATTAGTTGTCAGTGTAAATGTAGCGAATTTTCGCTCAGTTTGACCTGAGTACAGGATTTTCACCGTCGTCACGGAGTTTTTCCCTCAAGCTTGCTTCTATTAACGTAAATACGAGGTTTTTTCGCTCACTGGCGACTGCGACTTTCTCCTGTAGCAGGATAGCACACACACCACAGTGTGAATCTTGTGTCAATGACTTAGGATGTGTACATATATACAGTAATCCCTCTAATATCCGGACGCCCAATAACCGAACATCCCCACTAACCGAACCTTATCGTCCTGGGATCAAACATTCCCAAAATGGTCCGAAAATCCAAAAAAATTGGAAAAAAAATCGATTTTTTGCCGTCCGTAATTTGAACTTGCCGCGCGCGCCGCGTGAGAGCATTGTTTTGGTTCGTCATTCCTCCGACGTCCGATAGAGCGCCGCTGCATCCTCCCCACTTCCCGCCTGTCTCTCACCGCGACAAGACCTACGCTCTTCGCCATGGCTTGGGAAAAGTTAATGTGCAACACTTAAATTTAATGGAACATTATTTGGACTAAAGTGAACACTGTGAAAAGAACGGACTTCTGTGTGTTAGTGACTAAGTTCAGTGCAAGACTTCAGGAAGAGTGTAGTGCAAGTGCTTCAGGAAATCGTTCTTACTGTCAGAGTCCGAGAGGAGGCGGTTATTCATCGAGGTGGCCAGGGACTTGCTGTAAGTAGCCAAAATGTTTCATGTTGTACTATTTTCCATACTATATTTACCAGAATGTTTCATATTGTATTTTTTCCCATACTATACTTACCAGAAAGTGTCATACTGTACTTCTTTCCATACTAAACTTACCTCATGCATGTGCAGTAGGAATGTGTTTTTCAGAGTTCGGTTAGGTTCGGTTAGGTTAGGTTCGGTTAGAGTCCATAAGTACCAGAATGTTTATTAATGTATGAACATACTTCTAAACCCACATTTTATGTGTCTATTGCATTTATTTCAGTCATTTATGTGCCTTATTGGTGTGATTTGGGTGTTAAATAGGTGCTATGCATGTCCGGAGGGAGTTGTATAGGTGTTTCTCTGTGTTAGGGTCCGTAAGTACAAGTCCATAAGCTGGGGCCCAATATCCGGACAAAACCAATATCCGAACCTACCGATGGCTCTATTGATCCGGATATTGGAGTGATTACTGTATATATATCCACAAATTTTTTCCCATAAGGAAAAAATTTAATTTTGTAGGGGCGTAATGTCATGAATCAATTCGCGACATTTCCCTTTTGTGAGAAGCCACGAACTATTAGTGGAAAACTCACTGTGTATCGCTCAGTTAACCGTTTCTTTCTCCATTTCGGAGTATACTTTTCAAAACATTCGTCACCGTTTTCAAAAGTGACCGATTTAATGCACGTCACTAAGTGCTATACTGAGCGATACTATTGTTTTTTTATTGTTCGCCTCTGCTTGCCTCTGACCGTTAGAAAATGCGGCCGAGTGCTCCGCTTTTCTTCCCCACGACTTGGTCAGTCTAGTGCTTGCTGTGACGGAGACAGGACCTGTGCAGCAGTGCGAGAGGTCAGCTAGTACCCAAACTCCGCTTACAGTTTCTCCAAGCTCCCACCTTTAGTTCTCCAGCTTTGGGTGATACACTGCATTCATTGACTAGTATTTCCTTTTTGTATTTTGTAGTCATAAGAGTTTAGTTAAGGTGTTTTTTCATAGGCGTAAGTATTTAGCTTTTGTTTGAGTGAGTGAGTGCGTCTCATTGATTTGATTTGAATTGTAACGTTAAATTTATTTTTTGTAATTAATAAATTTAACAGTTCTTTTCCTTGAGCTCAATGTAAAGTAAAATCTTGTTTCATTTAATCCAAATTAAGCTTATTTTCCATATAGCTCCTAGCTTGCATAAACGTTTTCTTTCATAACTGGTACTTAGACCAGTCTTGTTGTATTAACTTAAAATCCGTTGTGCCAGGAGTTAATGCATCAGCAAGAACCTGATGTTATTATTATTAGTATTAGTTATTTATTGTCAGGGGTGAAGTAACTTTCTCCAGAGGCTAACAGTACAGTAATTCAGCAATTGTGAGTAATTAATCTCTGCTGTGTACTGTTGAGAAAGTTTATAAATTCTCATTCTTAGAGAATCTTAGCAAGTCAGCGTAAAGTAATCGTTGCTTGATGTAGCAAGACAATCATTGTCTCTGCTCTTCAATATTATTGAATATTATTATCAATTTAAATAACATTTAAGCAAGCATTTATTTTCAAAATTACCGTGATATTATAAAAACCCCGTGACAGTGATAAAGGCAGCAGAACAGGTACTAGAAACTATAAAAGCACACTGGGGTATGACAGGGTTCATCACTTATAAACAAACCTCTAGCTGCAGCACTGGCTGAAATCATTATTATGTGGTTTTCTAAAAAAAACAATGGTTCATCTGGAAAATACTGAAGAAAATCTGCAAAGTTTTTCAAATGAAAATTATACATTGCCTAACACCAAAATTGTCAGGAGACAAGACTTCTTTCGCCCCTCCGAATGCTCCAAAGCAACGCACAAAAGGTCTTGCGGGGCAGATAAGACACGAAGACATACGATCTTGAGCTTGGTCATGCTAATATTTTGTATCGAAGAATAGTTACATGTTTCTTATGGCCATAATTATTTTAGTTTTGGTGGCCAAATACAAGAAACTGAGGAGAAAAAAAGGGTATCGATATTTAAGGAAGGAAAGAATAATATTCGTTCCTAATACAGAGATGGTAGGCTCACCATCATTTTATGCTTCTATCCATCCATCGTCCAATCCTACGTTGCCCCATGAGGAGTGTAGAAACCCAGGGTTAGGCAAGTTGGTCCTGATATTTAAGATGAGAGTGACCTACCTCACTCATCCCTGAGTGGCATTACGTGAGCAATAAACCCCAACCACCCTTTGGATATAAACCTTCACCAGCTCAATCTGATTGGAGCGCCATAGTTACCCACTAAACCACCAGGTGCCAAAATTTGGTTATATGGTTACCACCCAGCTTAGTAAATGGTTTCCTGGTGTACAGGAAACCATTTGGGTTGTCACTCAGTGTAGAGTCACCCACAGGCAGAACGAAGAGGACAGAATGAAGGAAAGAAAGACAGAAGAGGGAATGTAAAGTCACCCGTAGCCAGAAGGACATGGACAGAATGAAGGAAAGAAAGACAGAAGAGGATGGAAGAAAAGAAGGATGGAGAAGAGGAAAGGGCAGACACCTCAGAGCAGCACTGCAGCAAGTGAGTGGATGATGAGTGTCCCCACCTACCACAATATATATGACAATAATTTATTACAGCGTCTCCCTTTTAGAAGTGAGTAAAAATGTTGATATAATATCTTCTTTTCTTATAGTAACACAGAGGGGACATAAAAAGAATGGAGTTTAGCTGACCAACATTGATGTCGAAAATGCAAGATTCTGGTGAAGAAAGGCAGTTTTTCCTTGATTCGTGACATCGACCGGCAGCGCTCCTGCATCATAGACAGGTCCTGTACAAGTTCCATAGACTGATAGATTGACTGACTGATGCCACCTAGCAAGAAGAGGAAGAAGCTAGATCTTTCATTTTACTTTATAATGAAAAGGTCCAAGCTTTCAGGTGCACAAGGAAGGAAACAGAGGAAAGAAATGGAAGAGAAAGCCCAATGTAGAGCTATGTGGAGTTGTGTTGACATTAAAATGTAGTTATGTACTGTATTACAGTAAACCCTCGATATAACAAACCCTTTTATAGCGAACTTCAGATATAACAACAAACCATCTCCAGAGTCAGCTTCCATCGGATATAGCAACCAATGGTCGGTGTATGCAGCGGAAGTTCACAAACCACAATTCCCAGAGCGAACTTCCAACGGAAATTTGCGACTTTTGGTCAGTGTATGCAGCGGAAGTTTGTGATACAGTGTTCCCTGAGTGAACTTCCACCAGATATAGCGACCTTTGGTCGGTGCATGCGGCCGAAGTTCACGTGCGCCCGGCTCCCATGACTCACCGTTGAAAAAGCACCCAAACGACGAGCCACATAGCCTAGCTAGCCTGCGCACCTCAACCCTTTCCATGCTGGGTCTTCCTCAGTCTGTGCATTGTACAGTAATCACTCCAATATCCGACGTAATAGAGCCATAGGTAGGTCAGGATATTGGTTTTGTCCGGATATTGGGCTTGTACTTATGGACCCTAACTCAGAGAAACACCTATACAACTCCCTCTGGACATGCACAGCACCTATTTAAGACCCAAATCACACCAATAAGGCACATAAATGACTGAAATAAATGCAAAAGAAACATAAAATGAGGGTTTAGAAGTATGTTCATACATTAATAAACATTCTGGTACTTATGGACCCTAACCTAGCCTAACAGAAAAACACATTCCTACTGCACATGCATAGCTACTAACACCCTATTCACACCAATAAAGGACATTAAAGAGTGAAATGAGGTATGTATAGTATGGAAAAAAGTACAGTATGAAACATTCTGGCTACTTACAGCAAGTCCCTGGCCACCTCGATGAATAACCGCCTCCTCTCGGACTCTGACAGTAAGAACAATTTCCTGAAGCACTTGCAGTACACTCTTCCTGAAGTCTTGCACTGAACTTAGTCAATAACACACAGAAGTCAGTTCTCTTCACAGTGTGCACTTTTGTCTAAATAATGCTCCATTGTAACTTACTAAGTGTTGCACTTTAACCTTTCCCATTCTTATAATTTTCCAAAGCCAAAACAAACAAGTCTATTTACGTTAAATTTTGTTTCTATTGAGTCTTTTCTCTCACAACTTTAAATCCTTAACACAACACACTTTTTTTTCACTGCACAACACTCTAAATTCCCATGTGGTCTAGTGGAGAAGTTCTTGCTGTTTATTCACTGTCAGAGTCCGAGAGTATCACTGGTAGGTGACCTAGGGGTTCATCGCTGGGTTGTGGTGATGGCGTACCCACTGCAGACGACTCTGAAGACAGCTGCAAACCCACGTTGAGCGGTGACTCCACCATGGCTGATGTGCTGGGCTGTGGCTCGGAGCATGAGGGCCTGTCTTGGGGAGGCAATGGAGTGGAGCCAGGGCTGGGCACAGCGGGGGTCATGGGCCTGAAAAAACTGTCAATCGTTGACTGACACAATGACCGACGATTCTGACAATTGATGATGCGCTGCCGGAAAGCACGCACTTCCTCCACGAGTCCCAAGGGCCCCATCTCCCTGTCGCAGTCCGGGTGTTCCAGGTAGTCTAGGACAAACTCTAGATGTTCCCGGAGTGCACTCAGCTTGGGGATGGCTGGAGTAGTGTCCTGCTGAGAGGAGTCCGCATCATCGTCGCCTTCAGCGTCGGAATCTTCAAGTTCGGTACTGACACCTGCAACCAAAGACGCGATCTTGATATCAGACAATGTCTGATACCCAGGATCGCCCTCATCGTCATCCAACCACTCACGAACATCGTCCACATCGTCATCGTCGCCGTGCGTACGTAGCCGTGCATGGAAGTCATCCACGTCAAAGCCTAGAAAATCATAATCCACATCCGTTCCGAGAAGCAGACGAGACCAACCATTTTCCAGAGTCTTCACAGGGACTTCCTTCCATGCACTAGCCCAGTTGTACAGCGCAGATTTGATGTTGTAGCGGCAAAGGTTTTCCAAAGTCCGCTTGCCTCATGTGTCCCGTCCCTCCCTGCGCTCATCCTTGTCCTCGAGAACAACCATCACCTTGTCCAGGAACTTCAACGGTATAGGCACTTTGTTGCCACGATCACTCCTTGGTCCATTGGTTGGATGAGGGCAGTCGTATTAGGTGGCAGAAACATGCACCTAATACAGCCATTTTCAGCAACCAAGTCCTTGTCGCACGGGTGGGCAGATGCATTGTCGAGAAGAAGGAGGGCCTTTACCTGGTCGCGCGGGATTCTCAGTGTCTTCGTCTGGTAATGGATGACCTCCTTGGCGAAGTGACGGTGAAACCAGTCTTTGAAGATCACAGCTGTGAACCAGGCCTTCAAAGAATGGTACCAGACGACAGGAAGGACATCCATCACCCCACGAAGGCACCGAGGCTGATTTGTGCGGCCAACAACAACGGGCTTAAGCCGGTGCATGCCATTAGCACTGGCACAACACAAAGCAGATATCCGTTCTTTGGAAAGCTTGCGGCCAGGTACACGCTTCTCCATCTCATCGGCTAGAGTGTTCGTTGGCAGCGAGTGATAGAATAGGCCAATTTCGTCAGTGCTGTAGACTTGACCGAGAGTTAGGCCCTCCCTGTCGATCAAGCCCTTCACCGTGTGCCGAAACTCATCAACTCCATCCTCGTTAGCATCCAATGCTTCGCCATGTGCTTTACGGTTGGTAAGGCCATGCCGTAACTTGAACGCGAAGAGCCAACCCTCGGATGCCTTGAAGTCTAGGGTGTCGTGAAGCCTGGCAAACTTCTCAGCAGCAGCCTTCAGCTCCGTTCCACGTACCATCACACCAGCAGCACGTTGTTGTCGATACCAAATCAACGTGGATCGGTCGATTTCTGCAAACTTGGGGGTAAACATAATCTTCCTTTCCACGTTGCATTTGCTTCTTGACGAGAAGTCAGCCATGTACTGCATGAGTTTGTCTCGGGACCTCTTGATATCGAACAAAGTAGACCGGGCCAGGTTAAACTTGCGGAGAATGCGGGAAGAAGACCACCCCGCATCTGCTTTCTCCAATATCTCCCGTTTCTTCTCCAGAGTCAACACCACTCTCTTCCTTTTCTCAGGTGGCGGGGCCATCATCATCACACACTAAGAGGAGGCCCGAGAGCAGCAGGAGGCCCTGCAGCAGGTAGGGCACCACCACAAAAGCGATCACGTGGGCCGCCATTACGACGAGTGTGCACTCGTGGCGAGAGACAGGCGGAAAGTGGGGAGGATGCAGGGGCGCTCTATCGGACGTCGGAGGAATGACGCGCCAAAACAATGCTCTCCCGTCCCGCGCGCGGTTAGTTCAAATTACGGATGGGAAAATCTCTCTCTCTCTCTCTTTTTTTTTTTTTGGATCCCAGGACGATTATGTCCGGGTAGTGGGGATGTTCGGTTATTGGGCGTCCAGATATCAGAGTGATTACTGTACTCGCTCCGTCTGGTTCTCTTCCACCTTACCTCCCTCGCGTGCGTGACCTCTCGTACCACATGTGACCTACCAACACATCCGACCAACGGTAAGAATGGCATCTAAATCAACAAGCCCTGCTTCCTCAAGCAAGGGAAAGTGGAAGATTCTCTCCATTGGCTGAAAATTTTCAAATTATTAAGGAGTCTGAGGAAGGAGCTAAACGAAGCCGACTGTGGAATAAGTACGACCTCAAGAAAACGACAGTCCCTGACAAAGTGAAGGAGGCCATGAAAGCAGTGGAGTCTGGCAAGAAAGGGAAAGAAATGTACTGAAAGCGACGACCTCCCATGGAAAATCTCGATGAGGCACTGTACAAGTGGTACATGCAGGAGAGAGCAGAGGATGTTCCAGTTCGTGGCGTCACCATTCAGTAAGCAGTGCAGAGGCTTGCAGGTCATTTAGGCCATGACAATTTGAAGTGTAGTAATGGCTGGCTGTGGCGCTTTAGGCAGCCTCATGGCATCGTAAATACAGCCATAACAGGCGAGCTCCTCAGCACCGATGCCGACGCAGTGGACCCCTTCATAAACCACTTTCATCAGCTGAAGGAGGAGGAGGGCCTCCACAACTTCCAAATCTATAATGTTGACGAAGCCGGCCTTTTTTGGAAGTCACTCCCCCAAAATATGCAGGCCTCCAAGACAATCAGCAGCACTCTGGGGAGGAAGAGCACGAAGGACCGCATATCAGTGTTGGCGTGCGCTAACGCTGACGGGTCCCACCACCTAAACCCTGTCGTTGTGGGCAAAAGTAAGAGGCCAAGGGCTCTGAAAGACATTATGGAGAAGTTTCCTACCAAGTACCACAGCAATCCTTCTGCATGCTTCACCCAAGAGATAATCACAACCTGGTTCCATAACAGTTTTGACCCTTCCGTTCAGTAGCACCAGGCCTTGTTTGGCATCAGTAAGGAGGATATCAATGCTGTGGTCCTCCTAGAAAATGCCCCAGCCCACCCTTCCACTGCGAAATTGTGTTCAAAGGACGGGAAAATAAGGGCAATATTTTTACCTCCCAACACTACTGCTCTACTTCAGTCCATGGACCAGGGAGTGCCAAAAGGCATTGTTGGAATACTGTACTTACCTGGACCAGTGCTTAGTTATGACAAAGGATGAGATGGAGGAGGAGGGGTATGTGGACATCAGGGGGAGGAAGACCCTAGACAATTTTAAGAAGTATAATACATGTATGAAGGATGCAATTTTGAACTGGGCAAAGGCTTGGAAGAAAGTGCCAGTGACTAATCTCCACAGTGCTTGGTGTAATCTCCTAAAAAATCCCAAGACTCCAATCCAGGTGCCAGATTTCGAGGGGTTTGAGCCACCAAAGGCAGCTGAAATGCTGGCTGCAGCTGGCCAAGCCTCCATCCCTACAGAAGAGGTGAAAGAGTGGCTGGACTAGGATGGTGGTCTGCCTGGATACCACCACCAGACAGAGGAGGAAATAGTGCAGGAACAGACCATACCTGAACCACCTCCAGAGAAGGAAGAGGAGAGGCCACGTAGGCCATCCCTCTCTGCTGCCATCGATGCACCAGACACACTCTTGGCCGTTGCAGAGGACATTGGTGGCTTTCTGGGGAAGAATTATGAACTCCTCAGACTGATTAGGCTGGATCTTATGAGGAGAAACCAGGCAAGGCAACTCCAGCAGAAAATATCAGCCTTCTTTCAGCCTGTCGTCTCGCCTCCAGGAAAAAAGAAATGTACTGTGTCAGAGACCTCGAGTGTGTTGCATCGACGTCCTCTGTGAGCCTCTCCAGTTTGGCTTCTGGCACCAGCACACCTTACCCCCTGACACAGGTGACACCAGAGCCACCAGAAATGATTTTTGCAGAATCTGATGATGAATGAGTGAATAAAGTGTCAGGTAAAGTGTATATATGGTGTATATATACACTTTACTGTACTGAAGTGTAAATATTGTTACGCAATAGTACTGTACTGTACTGAAGTGTAAATATTGTTCTGAAGTGTTTAGTTTTTATTATTAAGTGATAAATATAGTGCCCTAGTGAGACAGTACAAAAATGTCTGGTGTGTACAGTGTTGTGTGTTCTAGTGTACTGTGTGGTGCCAGCATCTAACCTCTTCAGAAATCCCCCCAGCCTCCCTCCTATTTCTGTGGTGACTACAGCATCACTTTTTGGCACTTCCTGACACTCCCTGGCAGGGTAAGTGTATTGTAACAGTACTACACTATATTATAGGCATCGTATTTATATGTACAACTTCATACAGGATGGTATTTACTGTACACGTACTGTAAAACTACATAAAACATTGAATTCTCCTTGTGAAACTTCATAGAGTAGGTTGTGGTTACGCTCGTAGAACTGAACGACTCTACGAACATAGCGACCTTGGGTTGGTAATCCCTCAGTTAATAACGACCATTGGATATAGCGAACTTAGAGATATAACAACCCACCCCTCCCCCCAACTGGTTCATTATACTGAGGGTTTACTATAATGGTCAAGCCAGACAGTCAGACTAGCTACCAGTAGGTATCTGTGTATTTACTTTGGGACGGGAATATTTTGACTTTTACCAGAGATGACTATTATGTATATATCATATATGTATACAATTTATATACAAATATAAATTATGAAATATGTACTAAGCCTCGGAATGTTTGCAGGTCCCCCGTGAAAGTAAATTAGGTTCGGTTCTCTTTCTCATTCACTCAAAATCTAAACTACCAAAAACAAACATTACAAAGATAATTAGATCTCCTTATTTTGAGTGTCAGAAATTATAAATATGGAGAGGGAATAATTTTTCAGTGATACTGGTAATTTTAGCGTTAGATCTGATAAATACTGTAAGTTGACGGGGTCTCTGCCAGTGGCATGCAGTGTGTCTGAAGTTTGTCATCCATGCATTACTTTAGAAAAAGTGAGTCATAATGATGATAAGGTGATGAGGCAGTAATGATAGGACAAAGTGATGGACCATGGACCGGTGGTGGTGGTGATGCAGGGGGGGGGGGGGTGCAAATCCTAATCTCGCTTAGGGTGCCAGAATGGCTAGAGGTGGCCCTGTGTGTGTGTATGTGTGTGTGTATTTACCTATTTGTAGTATACAGGAATTGAGCAATGCTCGTGTTGTCCTGTCTCCATTTCCACATTTATCTAGTCTATCTTTACACACATGAATGTTTTTCTCATGCACAGCCTTTTCGTCTAAGTCGTTCCAAATACTTAAGTATTTACCTAATATACCCAATTGTGATACACACGAAATGTGCTATGCTCGTGGGTTCCTGTCGCTAATTCTCAATAAGTCAAATTTAGCTTTAAACTCGTTTAAGTTTTTAGACTGGACGATCTCTTTGTCCAGGCTATTCCATAAGCCTATACTTCTGTAAGGAAAGCTGTATTTCTTGATATCCTTCAAACAGCTTGACTTTTTCAATTTCATTCCGTGTCCTCTTGTTGCTCTCTTATCCCATAAAAACAGATCTTCTTTGTCAATTTTATCTACTCCCACCATGGTCCTGAATACTGCAATCATGTCTCTCCTCTTTCTCCTTTCCTCTAAGGAAGGCAAATCCAACTTTTCCAGCCTCTCTCTGTATGACAGATCTGCCAGACTGGGGACCATCTTGGTTGCTGTTCTTTGTATTCTCTCAACAGATCTTCTTTGTCAATTTTATCTACTCCCACCATGGTCCTGAATACTGCAATCATGTCTCCCCTCTTTCTCCTTTCCTCTAAGGAAGGCAAAACCAACTTTTCCAGCCTCTCTCTGTATGACAGATCTGCCAGACTGGGGACCATCTTGGTTGCTGTTCTTTGTATTCTCTCAATCTTGTTTATATCTTTCTTTTTGTGTGGGCACCACACTACCGCTGCATATTCTAACCTGGGGCGGATCATGGCCACTATCAATTTTTTCATCATCTCCTCATCCATATAATGAAATGCTACTCTTATGTTAGTCAAGAGTTTATAAGTCTCTCCAACTATCTTGTTAATGTGCTTTTCTGGTGACAAACTATCTTGGACCAGCACTCCCAAATCCTTCTCTTCTCTCATTTTTGTGATTAATTCATTACCCAACGAATTCTGTGATGGCCTCCTGGTACTTTTACCCATTTCCAATATTTTACATTTCTTTACATTAATTTTCACTTCCCACGTCCGGCTCCAATCATGTTTCCTATCCAAATCCTCCTGCAGCATTTTACAATCCTCCTCAACCTTTACCTTTCTCAAGATCTTTACATCATCAGCAAACAGACTTGCATAAGTGTTCACTCTATCTACCATATCATTTACGTAAATCAGGAACATTACTGGCCCCAACACCGAGCCTTGAGGGACTCCACTTGTTACTTCCCTCCATTCAGACATCCTATCCTTTATTACCATCCTCATTTGTCTGTCTCTCAAAAAGTTTCTCATTCATTCCAGGAGTTTCCCCTTCAGTCCTATATATTCTAGTTTCCACATTAGTCTCTTATGAGGTACCTTGTCAAAGGCCTTCTCTAAGTCTAAGTACACACAATCCACCCAACCATTTCTCTCCTGTACCACATGAATCGCTCTTGAGTAAAAGCTCAACAAGTTGGAAACACATGACCTTCCACTTCTGAATCCAAACTGACATTCAGTCAAAATATTCATCTCCTCTAGATATTTTATCGATCTGTCTTTCAGGATTCTCTCACACAATTTTGCGACCATGCTGGTTAGAGACACTGGTCTATAATTCAGAGGTTCTTCCCTGTTTCCTCCCTTATAAATTGGTACCACATTTGCCCTCTTCCATTCTTGTGGCAATTTCCCCTCTTCCAGAGAACACACGATTAAACTGTGAATTTTATCTGCCAGTTGTTCTCTGCATTCCTTCAGTACCCAATTAGAAATTCCATCAGGTCCTGGGGCTTTCCTTACATCTTCAGTTTCCAGTAATTTATACACTTCCTGTACCTCCACTTTTATATCTTTTATCACCGGTACATTTCTAATCACTCTCTCCCTTTCCAAAAACTCCTTTTTCATTAGTGAAAACTGATTGGAAACATTTGCTCATAATTTCTGCTTGTACTGCTGCATCTTTATAGACCTCTCCTTCTACTTTCAGTTTGGTGATTCCTTCCTTTTGTTTCAGTTTGCCATTAACAAATCTATAAAACAGTTTGGGTTCATCCTTGCATTTGTCTATCATACCTTTTTCAAAATTCCTTTCTTCTTCTCTACGCATTCTTGTGTATTCATTTCTAATTCTTTTATATTCTTCCTTTGTTCTGTTGTTACCTCTCTTTCTCCAGTTGTTCCACGCCTTATCTCTCCCTTTTTTGCTCTCATACACCTTCTATTAAACCACTCCTTTTTCCTGTTTTCTTTCCCTCTTACTCTTGGTACAAATTTTTCCACTCCCAAATTACAGAGATCTAGAAAGATATCCCACTTCCTCTGTACCTCTCGTTTCTCCAATCCGCATCTTCAAAAAATTTTCTCAATCCTGTAAAGTTTGCTTTCCCAAAGTTGTATCTTCCCTGTCTATGAAGCTCGTCTCTTGGCTCGACGTTCCATATTATCATCTGGAACTCAATGTCCACATGATCACTTTTTCCTATAAGACAGAAATATTTCAATGATTCTATTACATCGGGTTCTTTGGTAAACAGTAAATCTAATCTTGCTGGTGTGACCTCACCTCGGAACCGTGTCTCTTCTTTGACCCATTGCGTCATCACATTATTCATTATTATATTTAATAACATAGTGCCCCACGAATCCTTGCTGCCTCCTGAGTCCCATTCCTCCCAGTTCACCTCGTTACAGTTAAAGTCATCATCATCATCATCATTGCCAGACACCATGTATCCCAGACGGGGTGGCCAATGGCTTAGAGTTAACTGTTTTACAGGGAGGGGCACTAATCCTCCACCAACCCCACTTGACACGTAGGGATGCCAACAGCATCTGGTGTTCCCAGGCGGTCACCCATCCAAGTACTAACCAGACCCAATGTTGCTTAAAGTCACCCACCAAAATTATATTATTGCTTTTCTCAATTATTTTTTGTAAATAGCTAGCCATATCTGACAACATCTCATGGTATTCGTCATCCTTCCATGCTCTCGTCTTAGGAGGAACATACACTACCGCCATATCTCTCTTAACATTCTCTCCAGTTTCTAATTTCATATATATCACTTCAGCCCTGCCTTCTCCCATTTCTACGGTATCTACATTTATGTTGTTCTTCACTGCTATCATCACTCCTCCTCCCGTTTCTTCTTTTCTGTCTCTTCTCCACAGTTTATAAATACTGTTTCCCAAATGAACATCAATACCTTCTCTTAATTTAGTCTCTACAAAGCACATGACATACGGTTCATGTTCTCTCAAGAAATTGTTGATTTCAGGACTTGCCGATATTAAACAATGAACATTAGTATATATCACCTTCAAATTATTTTTGATGTTTTTTATACCCTCTTCTCTAATTCTCTCCATTGGTACCACTTCCTCAATTTCTGATCTTTCATAGCCATCCCCCTTAGTTTCCTTCACTTCTATTTTCTCACATACCACTTCCTTACTTTCATATCCATCACTCTCCAAAAAAAAGTATTACATTCTTCCTCTGTCCTCTTATCATTTTTTTCCTGTACTTGGTCCTTCAATGATTTTAGAACTTCTATTTCTTCTTCATTCAAGTCTTTTCTTATTATTATATTTTCCATCCCAGCCTCTTTGCTTAATTTCCAGGTCACTTTAAGTATATCATTTACTACACTTTCTGATGTAAACTTGACTCTCATTGGTCTTGTTTCCCCTTTCTTATAAGGCCCTATCCTCCTTACTTCCTCAATTTCTTTTACCCACTTGTCTCCTTCGGGGTCAGTCTTGCCTAATATTCCTCTCACCAGGTTCGTGTCTCTCTCGAGTCTCACGAACCTAACCTTTTCTTCCTCTTCCCTGTTTCCAAATATTACCACACATCTGTTCCTTTCAACAGTTTCTCTCACTATTTTCTCTTTTTTCTTCAGTATTTTCACTACATTGTCTTCCATTTTTTTCTTGTTCATTTCCCTTTCTTCCTGGATGATTTCTCTTAAGCTGACCACTTCTTTCTGTTCTTCTTCTACGTGTGCCCATTTTGCCTTATGCTCTCCTAATACACTACTCACCTTCTCCGTTTTATTAGTACTCTCTTCTAGTTTCGCGCTCAATTCGACATTTTCACGCTTCAAATTTCTGATCTCCTCATTCGCTGTCTCACTGGACTGGATCAGACTCTGTATGGTAGTCTCCGTATTTTCAGACACGTCATTTATCACTAGATTCTCTACTTTCTTTTCAAGTTCACTAATCCTCATAATCAATGTTTTAACCAGATCCATAACATTGGTATTTTTATCAAATCCTGGAAATTCGAGTCCCTCAATGTTTACATTTTTGGTTGGTTAAAGTACCAAAACAGCTGTTACCAAAAAATACTACAAACATTCATGTGTGTGTGTGTGTGTGTGTGTGTGTGTTTGTTCTTACCTAATTGTATCTTAACAGGAATGAGTCACACTCATACTGTCCTGTATTATAAATCACTTTATCATACATATCCTTTAATTTATGTTTGGGCACACACTATTTCATTCGGTAGTGCATTCCACTGATCAATTCCACTATTAGGGAAACTGAATTTCCTTAAGTCTTTATCGCCTCTCTTTACGCAGTTTTTTGCAGTGTCCTCTTGCTGATGCTTCCCCATAGGTTATATACCCATTTATGTCTATTTTCTCTTTCCCTGAGACACATTTATATAGCATAATCATGTCTCCTCTTTTTCTTCTCTCCTGTAGTGTTGGTATATTCAGTTTTCCTCGTCTTTCTTTGTAGCTTAGATCTCTTTAGCTTGGTACCCGTCTTGTACCAGCCCTTTGAACTTTTTCAGTCTTCTCTATGTGTTTCTGGAGATGAGGACTCCAGACAACTGATGCATACTCCAGGCTGGTCTGATGGATGATGTTATTATCTTTCTCAGCATGTATTCAATTTATGTATGTGAATGCTGTTCTCATATTAGCAAGTTGTGTATACATGTTCTGTACCTTCTCACTGATGTGGTCAACCGGAGATAGTCTGCTACTGACAATCACTCCTAGGACCTTCTTTCTTTCTGACATGTGTAGGGTTTTACCTCCTAACATATAATCTCAATCTGGTCTTTTTCCACTTTTACCAAACTTCATTACATGACACTTGTCCACATCAAATTCCATTTGCCATTTATTGCTCCATTTATGAAGCTTACTTAATTCTTCTTGTATCTCACTACAAGAGTCTGTGTTAGTAATTCTCCTTTGTATTTTTGCATCATCTGCAAACATATTTAGATAGCTTTCATTTCCAATGTTACTATGTTGTTTATATACACTAAAAACATAATTGGAGACAGCACTGAGCCCTGTGGAACTCAACAGGTGAGTTCCCTCCATGATGAATAATTTCCCCTTAGTACTGTTCTCATTTCCCTTTTTCCGAGAAAATCTAGTATCCAACAGTACATGTTGCCTTGGATTCTTCCTTGACAGTACAGTTTTTGAATAGGGGGGAAAAATGTTTGCTTTCTTCCAAATATCAGGTAGTTTACCTTGACCCAAGGATTCCTTGAATATTAAATATATTGGTCTACTTGACTCTTTTGCACATTTAGGTTGCACCCAACATAAGATATTGTCAGGACCATTTGCTTTTCCTTTGTCTAATTTACTTAACTCCTCCTCAATTTCTTTTTCTAATATTTGTATACCTGGCTCACTGAAGCTGCAGAATGTGGTGAATGTTTTTGGCGTATCCGGTACAGCCAGGATTCCGGAGGCATGATTGATGAGTGAATAGAGGTGTGGCCTATTTTGATTGGGCAAGTTTGCACTGACTGGACATTGCTACTCCTCACCCTGCCCTTAGGTGGGAAAGGAGGTCTGGATGATGATGATGATGATGATGATGTATACCTCATAGTATGTGTGGGCATGCTTGTTCCATATCATCTGTCTCAAAATTATTTTTGTAAAAACTGACTGGAAACTTTTACTTAGTGTTCACAAATATCTTTCTCTTGCGTATAGGTGACCCCCTCGTCCATAATGGGCTACATTTTGTTTTTAACTTTGGTTTTGCTTTGGATGTAGCTGTAAAATAGCTTCAGTTGATCACTACTTTTATAGCGTCTTCCTCAAACTGTCTCTGGGCTTCTCTCCTTATCCTTGTATAATTGTTTCTTACCTCTTTATAGTTATTATATGCACCCTCACTATGGTGTCTTCTGTATCTATTCCACAGAAAGTCTCTTTTTTTCTATTTTTTACATTCTGTATTAAACCATTTCTTTATTTTCTTTTCTGCTTCTTTGTGCTGCGGTATGTAATTTTGGACTCCTATTTCATTAAGTTTGCAGAATTTTCTATATATAACATTTAAATCTTGTCCTAGAAGTTCTTTATCCCAATGTACTTCTAAGAAGCACTTCTTTAGGTCATGGTAGTTTCTCTTCTTGTAGTTTATTTTTTTTTGTAACTCACATTACTGTTAAGCATGGCATATGCAATCCTGAAGTTGTAATTTAATACTGCATGGTAGCTTTTGCCGAATGGGGGGTGATACATTATACTGTCAATATCATCTTCTAGCCTAGTAAATATAAGATCTGGTACTAATGGATCATCAAGTCCTCTTTTTCTGGTGTTTTCCTTTACACGTTGTGTTAGGAAAAACTCCTGCACAAGGTCAAGGAGCTTTGGTCCCAACAGCTTTCATGGTTTCTAACATCAGGAGTTTTCCAATTTATATTTGTATTGAAATCTCCAGTTAATATAATTCCCTCAGATTTCTCTTCCATTCTATGTAACAATGATCTTAAACTCTGAATTGTACACTCTGCCATTGTCCTTCATATTTGCCTCTTTCCCAAGTTTTTGTTCTGGGTGGCATGTATAAATTTCCTACAATTAATTTTCCTTCAGATGTAGTTCTCTACTGCCATCAGTTCTACTTGAGAGGGTATATCTAGTTCTATTTCTTTGACTTGTAGATTTATCTTTGTTAATATTATAATTCCTCCTTCATTTTTTAAACTCCTATCTCTTCTCCATATATTGTATTCCTACAAGTTTAGGGTATCGTTTGAAATCCTTGTGTGTGTGTGTGTGTGTGTGTGTGTGTGTGTGTGTATTTACCTAACTGTGATTTACAGGAAATGAGCTATGCATGTGGGGTCCCATCTCCGTTTCTCAATAAGTCAAATTTAGCTTTAAACTCGTTTAAGTTTTTAGACTGGACGATCTCTTTGTTCAGGCTATTCCAAAGGTCTATACATCTTTAAGGAAAACTATATTTTTTGATATCCTTCAAGCAGCTTGACTTCTTCAGTTTCATTCCATGTCCTCTTGTTACTCTTTTATCCCATAAAAACAGATCTTCTTTGTCAATTTTATCTACTCCCACCATGGTCCTGAACACTGCAATCATATCGCCTCTCTTTCACCTTTCTTCTAAGGAAGGCAAATCCAGCTTTTCCAGTCTCTCTCTGTACAACAGATCTGCCAGACTGGGGTTCATTTTGGTTGCTGTTCTTTGTATTCTCTCAATCTTGTTTATATTTTTCATTTTGTGAGGGGACCACACTACTGCTGCACATGCTAACCTGGGGTAAATCATGGCAACTATAATTTTTTTCATCATCTCCTCATCCACATAATGAAAAGCTACCCTTATATTAGTCAGGAGTTTATACGTCTCTCTAACTGTCTTGTTATTGTGTTTTTCAGGTGACAAACTGTCATGGACCAGCACTCTCAAAGCTTTCTCTTCTCTCACTTTTGTGATTGGTTCATTACCCATCAAATAATTCAATGATGGCCTTTTGGTACTCTTACCCATTTCCAATATTTTACATTTCTTTGCACTGAATTTCATTTCCCACATCCGGCTTCATTTGTGTATCCTATCCAGATCCTCCAGCAGCATTTTACAATCCTCCTCAACCTCTACCTTCCGCAAGATCTTTCCATCATCAGCAAACAGACTTGCATAAGTGTTCACTCCATCTACCATATCATTTACGTAAATCAGGAACATTACTGGCACCAACCCCGAGCCCTGTGGGATTCCACTTGTTACTTCCCTCCATTCAGTCATCATATCCTTCATTACTGTCCTCATTTGTCTGTCTCTCAAAAAGTCTCTCATCCATTCCAGGAGGTTCCCCTTCAGTCCTCCTATATGCTCTAGTGTCCACATTAGTCTCTTATGGGGTACCTTGTCGAAGGCCTTCTCCAAATCTTTACACAGAATCCACCCAATCATCTCTTTCCTGTGGCACGTCAATTGCTCGAGTAAAAACTCAACAAGTTGGAAATACATGACCTTTCACTTCTAAATCCAAACTGAGTATCAGCCAGAATATTCATCTCTTCCAGATATTTTATCCATCTGTTTTTCAAAATTCTCTCGCACAATTTTCTAACCATACTGGTTAGGGACACTGGTCTATAAATTCAAGGGTTCTTCCTTGTTTCCTCCCTTATAAACTGGTACCACATTTAACCTCTTCCATTCTTGAGGCACGTTCCACTCTTCCAGAGAACACACAATTAAACTGTGAATCTTATCCACCAGTTGTTTTCTGCATTCCTTCAGTATCAAATTACAGATTCTATCTGGTCCTGGGGCTTTCCTTACATCTTGAGTTTCCAGTAATTTATACACTTCCAGTACTTCCACTTTTAGATCTTTTATCACTACATTTCTAGTCACTCCCTCCCCTTCCACAAACTCCTTTTCATTAGTGAAAACTGATCGGAAACAATTGTTCATTATTTCTGCTTGCATTGCCACATCTTTATAGACCTCTCCTTCTACTTTCAGTTTGGTGATTCCTTCCTTTTGTTTCAGTTTGCCATTAACAAATCTATAAAACAGTTTGGGTTCACCCTTACATTTGTCTATTATATCTTTTTCAAAATTCCTTTCTTCTTCTCTGCGTATTCTTCTGTATTCATTTCTAGTTCTTTTATATTCTTCCGTTGTTACCTCTCTTTCTCCAATTGTTCCATGCCGTGTGTCTCTCTCTTTTTTTGCTATCAAACACCTTCTGTTAAACCACTCCTTTTTCCTGTTTTCTTTCTCCATTGCTCGTGGCACAAATTTTTGCACTCCCAAATTATAGAGGCCTAGAAAAATATCCCATTTCCTCTGTATCTCTCTTGTTTCTCTGAATTTTCTCCAATCCGCATTTTCGAAAAATTTTCTCAATCCTGTAAAGTTTGCTTTCCCAAAGTTGTATCTTCCCTGCCTATAAAGCTCGTCTCTTGGCTCCATGTTCCTTGTTATCATCTGGAACTCAATGACCACATGATCATTTTTTCCAACAGAACACAGATAATTCAAGGATTCTATTATATCGGGTTCTTTGGTAAACAGTAAATCTAGTCTTGATGGTGTGTCCTCACCTCGGAACCGTGTCTCGTCTTTGACCCACTGCGTCATCACACTGTTCATTGTTATATTTAATAATATAATGCCCCACAAATCTTCGCTGCCTCCTGAGTCCCGTTTCTCCCAGTTCACCTCTTTACAATTGAAGTCACCCATTACAATTATATTGTTGCTTTTCTCAATCATTATCTGTAAATAACTTGCCATGTCTGACAGCATTTCCTGGTATTCATCATCACTCCATGCTCTTGTCTTAGAGGGAACATACACTACTGCCATATCTCTCTTGCTATTCTCTCCAGTCTCTAATTTCATATTTATCACATCGACCCTGCCTTCTCCCATTTCAACGGTATCTACATTTATGTTGTTCTTCACTGCTATCATCACTCCTCCTCCCATTTTTTCATTTCTGTATCTTCTGTACAGTTTGTATCTGCCATCTCCCATATGAACATCAATATCTTCTCTTAACTTGGTCTCTACAAAGCACATAACATCAGGTTCATGTACCCTCAAAAAATCGTTGATTTCTAGCCTTGCCGATATTAATCCATCAACATTAGTATATGCCACCTTCACACTGTTTTTGATGTTTTTTATACCTTCTTTTCTCCTTCTCTCCGTCGGTACCACTTTCTTAATTTCAGATCCATGACTCTCCAATAAATCACTGTCTTCTCTTCCTTCGTTCTCTGCTCGTTTTTTACCTTTGCTTCCTTTACTAATTCATTTAATTTAGCTCTTTCTTCCTCACTTGCATCTCTCCTTATCCAAACATTTTTAATCCCTTCTTTGTCTGATAATTTACATGTTCTATTAATGATTTTGTTTACCATTACCTGGTACTTAAACTTTACCTTCAATAGCCTCGCTATTGGAATCTTGGACCATCACTTACCGTAGTGATGGCCAAGGTTAGGCTGCAAAGAAAATGGGTGAAGAGACAAAGGGGAAGACAGGAGGAAACAGCTCTGTGAAAAGAGTGAAGAAGTTGTAAGACAGTGAGCAAATGGCAGAGTATAAGAGCATAGTGGAAGAAAGATTGGGAAGGTATGAGTTAGAGCAGATGGAAGGGGTTAAGGAAGTATGTAAGATATTCACGGAAGAGATAGGTGCAGTGTGTGAGGTGGTTTGTGGAGTGAGAAAGAGATGCAGGAGTGTGCAAGGGACAGGAAGGTGGAATGATGAGGTGAAACGAGCTGTAGAACAAAAGAAGAAGGCATATAGTGACTGGTTAGCGAGTATAGGTATAGGTAGGGGAGAAGATGGGAGAGAGAAAAGAGAGGCATATGTGAGCAGGAGAGGGGAGGTGAAGAGATTGATGAAGGAGAGTAAGAAGAGAGTGGATGAAGAGTTTAGGAGGAATCTGAGTGTGAAATGGAGGGAAAGTAAGAAATAGTTTTGGAGGGAGGTAAAGAAAGTAAGACAGTGTGAAAAGGGAAATAGTAGGGGAGTGAAAGATGGGAATAATAGACTGTTGGTGGAGATGAGAGAGAAAATAAGGAGATGGAAGGAGCACTTTGAGGATTTGTTAAATGTAGAGAGTGAGAGCGGTGTGAGTGTAAGTGATTGGGGAAAGGCTGGGAGAAGAAGAGATGAGAGGAGGAAGGAAGAGATCAGTAGGGCGGAGGTAACTGAAACAATGAAGATCAAGATGGGAAAGGCCCCAGGAATTGATGAAGTGTGTGGTGAAATGCTGAGGTATGGGGGTGAGACTGTTGTGGAATGGATATAGAAGTTGTGTAGACTGGCTTGGGAAGAGGGAAGGGTTCCAGAGGACTGGAAATCAGGTACAATTGTTCCTTTATACAAAGGAAAAGGGGAGAGAGAAGTATATGGTAACCATTGGGGTATTTGCCTTCTTAGTGTGACTGGAAAAATATATGGAAGAATGCTCATTGACAGGGTTATTGCATATGACAGAGGAGCTAGTTGGAGAAGAACAAGGGGGATTTAGGAAGGGAAAAGGGTGTGTAGATCAGATATTTGTTCTAAGATGTTTAGTGGAGAAGTATCTAGAGAAGGAAGAGAAAGTGTATGCTGCCTTCATGGACTTGGAGAAAGCTTATGACAGAATAGATAGGCAAGGTATGTGGAAGGTATTAAGAACATATGGAGTGGAGGGGAAATTGTTGAGTGCTGTGAAGAGTATGTACAAAGGAACTTGGGCTATGGTGCGAGTGGATGGTGAGCTGAGTGACTTCCTTGGTTTCAATGTGGGACTGAAACAGGGTTGTGTGATGTCTCCATGGCTGTTTAATATATACATGGATGGGGTTGTAAAGGAGGTGCAAGGTAGGGCAGTGGATGTGGGGGTGGCTCTAATGAATGAGGGTGAGATTTGGAAGATTCCGGTGTTGATGTTTGCTGATGATACAGTATTGTTGAGTGAAGATGAATGAGAGTTGCAAGGTTTGGTGAATGAGTTTGGGACAGTGAGTAGGAAGAGGAAGCTGAAAGTTAATGTAAACAAAAGTAAAGTTATGGTGTTTGCGAGGAATGAAGTCACAGAATGAACAGAGAGGTTGGATGGTGAGGATATGGAGAATGTGAGTGCATTCAAGTACTTGGGTAGTGCAATGAGTAAGGATGGAACTTTGGGGGATGAAGTGCGTGAAAGGGTACAGCAGGGAAGAAAGGTTGTTGGTTCACTGAAAGCAGTGATGGGAAACAGGGAGGTGAGTATGGAAATTAAGAAGTCACTGCATGATAGTATTATGATCCCTACCCTGACGTATGGAAGCGAGGCATGGACCTTGCATGAGGGGAACAAGTCAAGAGTGAGAGCTGTGGAAATGAGTTACTTGAGAGGAGCATGTGGAGTGACATGGAGGAACAGGTTGACGAATGAAGAGGTGAAGGAATGCTGTGGGGTGGATGTGGATGTGGTTGAGAAGATTAGAAGAAATACACTGAGGTGGTTTGGATATGTGGAGAGAATGGAGAATGAAAGACTGACTGTGAGGGTGTATGTAGGTGAGGTGGAGGGAGGGAGAGGGAGGGGTAGACCAAGGATGAGGTGGAGGGATGGAGTTGAGAGGTATATGAAGGAGGGGGGAGTGAGTTGGGGGGAGGGTAGTCAAATGGTGGGTGATAGAGCGACTTGGAGGCGTTTTGTCTGCAGCCACCCTTTGCGGGATTAGGGCGTCGGGCTATAGATAGATTCTCATAATTGCTAGCAGTGTATACATGTTCCATACATTTTCACTGATGTAGTCAGCCGGAGATAGTCTGTTACTGATAATCACTTCTAGGTCCTTCTCCTTTTCTGATATGTGAAGGGTTGAACCTCCTAGTTTATAATCCCAATCTGGTCTTTTTTCATTTTTACCAAACTTAATTATATGACACTTGTACACATTGAATTTCATTTGCCATTTATTGCTCCATTCATGAAGCTAATTTAATTCTTCTTGTAGCCCTCTGCAAGAATCTCTCAGTAATTTTCCTTTGTATTTTTGCATCATCTGCAAACATATTTATATAGCTTCCATTTTCAATGTTACTGTTTATGTCATTTATATATACTAAAAACATAATTGGTGCCAGCACTGAGCCCTGTGGAACTCAGGCAGCACTTCCCTCCATGATGAGTAATTGCCTCTTAGTACTGTTCGTATTTCCTTTTTTCTTTGAAAATCCTGCACCCAACAGTACAGGTTGCCTTGGATTCCTCCTTGATGGTACATTTCCATAAAGGTCTTTGGTGCGGTACTCTGTCAAAAGCTTTCTTGAAATCTAAATAGATACTGTCACCCATAATTCTCTATTCTGTGATGTTTCAATAACTCTAACATAGTAGCTTAATAGATCAGTAACACATGATTTTCCCTTTCTAAAACTGAACTACCTTTCTGTTTTCATACTGTGTTCTTCTAGTTTGTTTACCCAGACATTTCTTATCAGCTTTTCTAGCATCTTTCTTACAACACTGGTCAGTGATACTGGTCAGTAGCTGAGTGGATTTTGTCTATTCCCATTTTTGAATAGGGGAATTATGTTTGCTTTCTTCCAAATATCAGGTAGTTTACCTTGATCTAAGGATTCCTTGAATATAAAACATCGGTCTACTTAACTCATCCGCACATTCATGTACTGTAGTACCCAGCCTGAAGTTTTGTCAGGATCATTTGCTCTTCCTTTGTCTAATTTACTTAACTCTTCCTGTACTACTTTTTCTGATATTTGTATATCTGGTAATATGTGTGGACATGCATGTTCCATATCATCTCTTTCCAAAATTATTTTTCTCTGTAAAAACTTATTGGATTTTTTTTTCTGTGCTTCACAAATATCTTTCTTTTGTGTATAGATGATCCCCTTGTCTGTAATGGACTGTATATCTTTAACTTGGGCATGCATGTTCCATATCATCTATTTCAAAATTATTTTCCTCTGTAAAAACTGATTGGAAATTTTTTCTATGCTTCACAAATATCTTTCTTTTGTGTATAGATGATCCCCTTGTCTGTAATGGACTGTATATCTTTAACTTGGGCATGCATGTTCCATATCATCTATTTCAAAATTATTTTTCTCTGTAAAAACTGATTGGAATTTTTTTCTATGCTTCACAAATATCTTTCTTTTGTGTATAGGTGATCCCCTTGTCTGTAATGGACTGTATTTTATCTTGAACTTTGGTTTTGCTTCAGATGTAGCTGTAAAACAGCTTAGGTTAATCAGACTCACCCCTGAATCACATCTTTTTTGCATCTGCCTGGAATTGTGCTAAGTCTGTTCTTCACTCTGATAAAAGTAATTTTACCAGTACTAAATGCTTTCAACTCTCCAACTCAAATTCTTCCCGTAGCTTCTGGCACCTTGCCAAAAGCTTTCTAACAACTTTACCTCATCATCCTTCCCTCCTCTTTTCTACTCTGATGGCTCTGTAGCTATTTCTTCTACTGATAGAGGAGATCCCTTCGCTCAGACTTTCTTCTCTAAGTCCACCATAGACGATTCCGGTGCTGTTCCACCATCACTTCCCCCCCCCTCTGACTTCCTCATGGCTGACATTAAAATTTCTTCAGCTGATGTATTTTCTGCCATCACTGGCCTTAATACTAACCAAGTCATATGGACCTGATGGGGTCCCTCCTGTTGTCCTCAAGAACTGTGCTCTGTGCTTATACCCTGCCTAGGTAAACTCTTTCACCCTCGCCTATCAACTTGAAACTTTCCTCCTTGTTGAAAGTTTGCTCTCATTCAGTCTGTCCCAAGGAAGGGTGACTATTCACAACCATCTAACTATCACCCTACTGCTTTAATATCCTGTGTTTCAAAAGTTAAGTCTATTCTTAACAGAAAATATGTAAAACATCTTTCCTATCACAACCTTCTTTTTGACCATCAGAGATGCTCCACTGGTGATCTTCTCATCTACCGTTCAGACTCCTGGTCATCCTCCTATCGGGACTTTGGCGAAAGCTTTGCCATTGCACTTGACATCTCAATGGCTTTCAATCAAGTCTGGCATCAATCTTTAACATGCCCCATCCCGACGTTTTCTGGGCAGTGGTACGCCCCAGTCCCGACATTTTTTGGCCCTTTTTTTTTTTAGGCTCAAACATTCGCTTTTGGTGAGAAACATCGAAAATTCATAGAGAAATCGCTCACCTGAGGTTTAAAATACTTGATCCAGGTACGAGTACCTCCTTACCTGACTGGGTTTTCTAACAGGCTGGCACCAAAGAAAACGAGTTCTATGGGAGGGTAACTATTTTATCCACTCATAAACAGTATTTATTTATTTACTTGGTATGAATTTATATGTAGTACAAGAGTATATTGGTTTTCAAACAGTAATATAGGCATTATAAGCATTGTTTCACTCACTAACTCATCACCATTCATGACCTTTTTTTCCCACATTACCTGATCATCATTTCTGACTGTTTCTTCCTCTAATGCTATGTAAACTTTGTCCTCCACATTGTCATTGATTGGGGAATCACTCTGGCCCTGAATGTCTTTATTGGCCAGGTCACTGGTAACAGGTGAATTGCCGAGACAATGGCGTGCATGGGGGGGGGGGGGAGGCTATGCGGTGTAAGGCATTGTCCCTGCTTGGCATCTTGTAGAGGAATAGAGGAAGGTGTCCTGTGTATACGTGCCAAAAATCACTCACGAAATCACTTGCGAAAATTGAAAATTGTGCAAATTAGGGACCTTGCAATGTTGCCACGTTAATTTACGTCTCCAGGATATGAGTGCACATCATGTGAGGACGTGAATTCACGTCTCCGGGACGGGGCGGGTTAATTTCAAAACTGCCTTCTTACAATTTCTTTCCTATTATCTGTGTCTTCATCTCTAGCTTCCATTCTAGTCATTCTATAGCTGCTGTTGTACATGGCCATCGTTCTTCTCCGAGATCTATCATCAATGGCATTCCTCTGGGGTCTGTCCTATCACCAACTCTTTTCCTTTTATTCATCGATGACCTTCTAAGCTGTAAATGTAATGCTATCCACTCATACCCTGATGATTTCACCCTTCATCTTTCCATTGATTTCACCCTTCATCTTTCCATTCGATTCTCGCAACGTACATCTCAGCAGTTACTTCAACAAACATGGGATGAGGCCATGGCACACCTAATGTCTGACTTGGCTCGTATCTCTGACTGAGGTAAAAATAATCTGGTTGTTTTTAATGCATCAAAAACTCAGTTCTTACACCTATAAACTCGACAGAATCTTCCACACGAGTACCAACTAATGTTTAATAACATCCAGCTTAATCCTGAATCATCTTTAAACATACTTGGAGATTCATTCTCTCAGGACTTATCATGGAAAGATCATATTACATCTCTTCCAAATCTGATTTCCATGAGATTAGGTGTGCTAAGCCGACTCCGTACCTTCTTTACCCCTGCACAGTTGTTGACTTTATCATTACCCTTGCACAGTTGTTGACTTTATCATCATCATCATCATCATCATCTGGACCTCCTTTCCCACCCTTGGGCATGGTGAGGAGTAGCAATGTCCAGACAGCTCAAATTTGCCCAATCCAATGCGCCACGCATCCATTAACTTATCATTCATGCCCAGGAATCCTGGGTCTATCGGGTACACAAAAAACATTCACCACACTCTGTAGCTTCACATACACATGTCCAATAGAGTTAATTTGGACGCTGCCACATTAAGAAGGGATGCCAAAACCCTGATCATGCACTTCTCCTCACACCACTCATCCAGCCAGCTCGAGCTCTTGTCATATCCCTACCCTCACTAACTTCCAAATCTCTCTTCCTCACACACTCATCTACCATACCTTTCCACCTTCTCCTCGGCCTCCCTCCCCTCCTCCCTCCTTCAAATTTCCTCAGATATACCATTCTCACCACTCTATTGTTATCCATTCTCTCTACATGACCATACATTCTCTTCGATTCTGGTGTCCACATACTTCCTCACTCCACATCTTTCAAGAACCACATTATTTCGTATCCTATCCACTCTCTAGTACTCCACATACATACCTCAACAGTCCCATCTCCACTGCTCTTACTCTTGACTTTTCATTTTCATGCCACACCATAGTCTTCCATCCACATGTTCCACTAACACTGCTTCATGTAAGCCTCATGCAGCTGCAACACTCAAGCCTCTGTTTCTTATCAAGGCCTTCATTGCACCATGCGCTTTTCTTCCTTGTGTCACTCTGCTTTCCATTTCTTTTGCACATTTTCCTCTCTCTTCTATCACTGTACCCAGGTGTTTGAACTCGCTCACCAATAACGGTCTCTCTCCATTCACTGTAACATTGCACTGGGAGTCAGCTTCTCTCTGAATACCCATCACTTTACTCTTTTCTGCATTTACTCTCAAGGCACAATGCTCACAGACATCAGCAAAACTCTGAACTAGCCTACAGAGTTCTTGTCCGGTATTTACATGCAGTACTGCATCATCAGCACACAACAAATTTGAGATATTCCATCCACCAGCATTCATTACCAACACCATCCCTCTCTCCGTTACTCATGTTTTTACTTCTCTTATCACCCAATCCATATACAGTATGTACTGAACAACCATGGGGACAACACACAACCTTGTCGCATGCCCACACCGATTGTGAACCAGTCACTTGGATGCCCATTAACCCTTACACATGCTTCACTACCATCATAAAACCTCTTGACGGCACCTAGCAGCTTACCATCTACACCATACATGCGCAAAACTTTCCACAATCCTTCTATGTCCACTTTGTCGTATGTTTTCTCCAGATCCATGAATGCCATAATTACCTTATGGTCCTTCTCATATGCTTTCTCTGCTATCTGTCTTACTGCAAATATCTGATCCACACACCCTCTGCCACTCCTAAAGCCACCCTGTTCATCAGTCACTAGGGCTTCTGATACCTCCCTTACTTTCTCTTTAATAATTCTTCCATATACCTTCCCTACCACACTCTAACTTATGCCACGATATTTCTTGCACTCACTTCACTCATCTTTACTTTTGTACAGGGTTACAATCACAGTCTTTTTCCACTCTGCTGGCACAGTTTCACTCATCCATGCCTTCTTACAAGTCTCCAACAAGTACTTCATTCCACTTTCTCCACTACACTTAATCATCTCCACATACACCTCATCAACCCCAGCTGCTTTCCCATTTTTCAGCCGCTTCACAGCATTCTTCACCTGTGTGAGTGTCACGTCTCCTGGCACTGCATTCTTCTCTGCACACCCCCAAAACCAATCATGTTTACAGCCACTCTGCTCTCTTTATTCCCATTCATCAGACTTTCACAATATTCTTCCCACCTGGTCCTTACTTCATCCCCATGGGTTAATAATCTACCACCTACATCCATCACACCATCATATTTCTTTCTGCTTTCACTTCTACATTTCCACACCTCTTTCCAGAATAACTTCCTATTTTCAGAGAAGTTTGCATTCATTCTTCTTCCTAGATCATTTACCTCCTCCTTTTTCCTCTTCCCTAGTCTCTTTACGTGCTTCTTATCCTCAATATATCCAGTTCTTATTTCAACTGAACCCCTGTCCTGTAACTACTTATGCCACTTCTTCATCTTTTCCTTCACTGCTCTTTTAACCTCATCATCCCACCATGCCGTACCTTTCTTCCTTCTTGTTACTCTTGCCACACCACACACCATATTAGCATTTCTAACTAAGCAATCCCTATACAGTATGCATTCCACAGGCTGTCCGGATCCATTTCATTCCAATTCACCAATTCTAACTCCTTTTCTACTTAGGTCCTGTAATCATCTGCCATTTCTTTGATCCTCAACTTTCTGTCTTTCTCCATGACATCTCCCCTCTCTCCTGATCCCCACTCCTCTCAGCTTGATCTTGCATACCACAATCACATGGTCTGACAGACCTCCACATCGTTTTCTCATGGCCCTCATATCAGCAACCATTCCCATCATCAACCTCTCTACGAGCACGTAGTCAACCACGCTTGTTTCAACACGATCCCCATTCCCTCTATACTACGTATATTTATGTGCATCTTTGTGTTTGAAATACTAATTACAAATGCACAACCTCTCCTGACACATACCCTTTATTCGCTTCCCATTATCATTTTCTCCTGATACTCCATTACAACCCATTATGTTATCCTCAGGACCAGTACCTACTCTTCCATTCATATCACCTATTATGATCACTTTAGAGCTACTGGGCATTTCTCCTTCTACTTCATCCAGCTCACCCCCAAACCTGTCTTGCTCTTTCTCACTCCTGTCCTTACACGGTGCACCCACTACAATCCCAACCACTTTCACCTTCTCAAACTCAAACTTGACGTACATACACCTTGAGCTGACACATTTGTAGTCACTAGTCTCTCATTCCACTGCCACACGTCATTCATCCACAAGGCAACTCCTTCCTTGCATCTTCCTCGCTCATTCATGCCCGATCTTACACATTTCACACCCTCCCACTCCTCCACTTCACACCCTTTCATCTTCGTTTCACACAATGCCATCACAGCATATCTCACACTCTTGAACGCATCCACCACTTCCAACCTCTTGTTCTCCTCATTCACAACTCTCGCATTCCACACAGCCATGCAAATCTGCCCATTTGGTTGGGGTCCTGGGCAAGTATTGGCCTAGCGAGGCTCTCTGAAACAATTGCCATGATTAACAGATTTTGGATAGGGGAATCTGGGGGACACTTAACCCTGCCAAAAACCCCAGTTATATGGTTACCACCCAGTGTAGTAAATAGCTGCCTGGGTATGGGAAACCATTTGCCTTGTCAGTCAGTGTAGAGATCATATGGCATCTCTATACTGAGTTAGTGGATGACGGGCGCTCCCACCCACCACCTTATGCACGGGTTTTATTTGCCCGTGTAGAGTACAACTCTCATGTGTGGGAAGGTCCCCCACATATAGCTCTTCTCAATAAGGCGAGTCATAGGCATTTCGTTTCATCAACTCTCCTTCTCTTACTGGCTCCCTTCAACCTCTGTCTCTTTGCTGCACTGTTGCATCTTTATCTCTTTTCTATCACTACTTCAGTGGTCACTGCTCCTCTGAACTGTCTGCTTGCATCTCTCCACCTCTACGATGGGTGCATAGCACCCATCTAACAACAAATTCTCATCCCTTTTCTGTCCAACTCTCTAATGAGAGAGTTAACTGTTACTCCCTTCATTTATGCAACAGGTCAACACTGGAAATGTCTCCCTCTGTCTGTATTTCCTACTTCCTGTGATCTCCAATCTTTCAAACGCAGTGTGTCTAGGTATCTCGAAATGAACAGATTTTGAATTTGGCTCTCCTTCATAATCTTTTTGGTTTTTTCTTGGAATAAACAGTTTGTGGGTCCTGGCCTGTGGTTCCTTCTTCCTTGCACAAAAAAAAAAAAAAACTTTTAGTTGTGAAATTTTCCTCAAACTGTCTTTGGGCTTCCCTCTTTATCCTTGTATGATCATTTCTTGCCTGTTTATGATTGTTATATGCCCTCTCATTATTTTGTCTTCTGTTTCTACTCCACAGCAAGTCTCTCTTTTCTTCTGATTTTTTACATTCTGTATTAAACCATTTTTCTATTTTTATTTCTGTTTCTTTGATCTGAGGGATGTAATTTTGGACTCCTATTTCATAAAAATCACAGAATTTTCTATATATAACATTTACGTCTTGTCATCTGAGCTCCTTTTCCCAATCTATTTCTAAGAAGTACTTCTTCAGGTCATGGTAGTTGAATTTTGTAGTTTAGACTCTTTTTGTGACTCTCATTACTGGAAACTATGTCATACGCAATCCAGAACCTGCAATTTAATACTACATGGTCGCTTTTGCCAAATGGAGGGTGATACATCATATTTTCATATTCATTTTCTTCCTGGTAAATATATGCTCAAGAACTCATGGATCATCAAGTCCTCTTTTTCTAGTGTTTTCCTTTACATGCTGTGTAAGGAAAAACTCCTATACAAGATCCAGGAGCTATTGATCCCAACAGCTTTCACAGCTTCTTGCATGTAGAGTATTCCAATTTATATTTGAATTGAAATCTCCAGTTAATATAATTCATTTAGATTCCACTTCCATTCTATGTATTAATGTTCTTAAACTCTGACTTGTACTTTCTGCCAGGTCTTCATATTCACCTCTTTCCCAAATGTTTGTTTTAGGTGGTATGTATAAATCTGCCACAATTACTTTCCCTTCGGATGTGTTAATCTCTAATGCAGTCAGTTCTACTTGTGAGGGTATAACTATTTTCATTCTTTGACTTGTAGATTTCTCTTTGATAAAATTATAATTCCTCCTCCTTTTCTTAAACTGGTCTCTTCTCCATAAACTGTATTCCTCTAAGTTTAAGGTATCATTAAGTATCTTTCGTTTCGTTTTGTTTTTAAAGGCTCCAACATGTTTGCATGTGTCGGCCTTGGTCACCTAATGGCGGCTCTCCACGCTGCACGATCCATTGCAGCCTCCCTGTTCAGTCCCTTAACCCTGAGGTCACACTTAATAACTTCGTCCCATGTCTTTCTCGGTCTACCCCTCATAACCCCACCCCCAATATTAACACTTCTCACCTTCCTCACCCAATTATCATCCCCCATCCTCTCCACATGTCCAAACCATCTCAATCTACCTCTCCTCATCATAACAACTATACACTCCAGTCCCATCCTACCTCTGAACTCTTCCATCGTAAACACAGCCCCTCCAGGCCTTGGATGCAGGGACGCATTGCACATCCACCTAATCATTGTCATTTCTGTACGTCTAAGCTGGCGAATATCTTCCTCTTTCACTGCCATACAGCATTACACTCCTAACACATGCTGCATACAAAGACCCCTTAGCACGTAGGGAGAGTCCTCTCAATGTCAGGAGAGGCAAGAGCTCCCTGAACTTCTTCCAAACACTTCTCACCCTAGCCAAAGAGCTAGCTCTAGCCCAACCTCCAGCACACAACATGTCTCCCAAATAACAAAACTCTATCTTTGGGGTTTCAGTTAGGCAAATGATATGTGGTTCCTTTTCTTTGGTATAGTCTTTCATCTCTAATAATTTAGACACCATTTCATCTATATTTGAGTACATCAACTTGATCATCTTGTTTACATACTTGCCATAGCTTGAGTCTACTACCTTCCTTCTTTTTATTCCCTGTTGGTTATGTACCACTTTCATACATGTAATCCAATTACTGTACTTTATAAAAAAAATTCACTCTTCTCTTCCTCTGATCTTTTCTCATTCTTTGTTTTTTCTTCCTCCCTTTTCTCTTTTAGTGTTCCTAATTCCTCTTTAGTTAGGCATTTTTTTATCCATACTTTTTGAAATTCCTCTCTTTCCATCAGTTTGTTTGCATTTTCTAGTACATCCTGTAATGTTCAAACTCTGGAAGGTTACTTTCCGGGGCCTTGACGTATTTCTCTCATATTTCCCTAGCCTTTCGTGTTCCTTTATGTTTTATCACTGATTTCCTCTGATACTTCCTTCAATATGTTCGTTATATTTACCATCTCCTTTTTGTCTCTCAAAATTTTGTTTCTTATTTCTTCATCTATACCAGTAATTACTACAGATTTGTTGATATCTGGTAATCTTTAACCCATTCTGGGTTATCTTTGATTACTTCTTTCACTTCCTTTCTAATGTTTGTTCCTCCGACTTTTGTTTCAAAGTCATTTCTTACTTTCACCATTTCAGCATACGTACAGGCATACCCCGGTTTAACCATTTAATTGGTTAGGTAAAACCCCATCGTTAGGCGGGGAATCGTATGTCGGGGTACTTTTAACGCATATTTTAATGTGGACCGTTTAACAGCCTTGGGTTACCCCCAAAACCAAGTCCAAAACCCACCAAGTTGAGCCCCAAAACAGGTTTAAAGGCAATCTAAATGGCCTAACAGCTTTCAAGGAAGCTAACCCAAGCCTAAGCCTAACACCTGTAAATAACTCACTGAATGCAGCAAATAATGCCTGAAAATCATAGGGAACAGGTTAGAAAAAATCAAATACCTCTCACCACCTATTTCTTTTAAGTCCATGTCCAGTCCTGGTCATCACCCTTGCTATTCCCCCCAAGGCTGGCGGACATGTGGTGCTCCCCAATACTCAATCCTCCTCCTCAAAGCCCTCAAACCCTACCTCCAAGGGAGGGTCAGATGGGGGAGGCGATGGAGTGCGATGCGATGACTCAGGCGGAGGCGACAGAGTGCGATGAGATGACTCAGGGGAAGGCGATGGGATGTGATGCGCTGGCTCAGGCAGTGGCGATGAGATGCAATGTGATGGCTCTGGGGGGTGGCGATGGAATGCAATGTGATGATAGAGGTGGTGGTTTGGGAGACAGCTGCGATGTCCAGTGAGGTGGTGGGGGAGACCGCTGCGATGAAGGATGAGGCAGCGATGGAGTCAGTTGGGGTGGCTCTCGTCATGGTGAGAGAGATAGAGACAGTGGCTGAAGTGGTGTGGGAGATGGAGGGTGGGACGAGGAAGGGAGCGATGGAGTGGCAGAGTGCCTTAGTGGAGACACAGGTGACACGGGAAACGGCAATCAGCTGGAGGTTAGGTCCAGCACAACGGGCCGAGCATGTCCCTGGTAGGAGGTGTCCCTCGGTGTTTCTCTGCTGGTTGAAGGTTGGGGAGATGCTCTGCTGGTTGAAGGCTGGGAAGATGCTCTGCTCATTGGGGTCTGGGGAGATCCTGTACGAGTTGCTGGCCTGGTGGGGGGCCTGCTTAAAGACGGCTGTGATTGTTGTCTGCCTGGCCGCCCCCTTCTTCTCCTCCAGCATCGTCCTGTAGACTTTCATACCTTCCTCGAGCTGATTAGCTATGTCCCTGCTTCGTCCTGGGAGGGGGTCATGTGTTTTCATAAGGTCTATAATCTCGTCCAGCTTTGTTAGCATCTCCTTCAGGATCTTCATGTTAAGAGCTCGGACCTCAGGCACAACCTCCTCGTCCTCTGCCTCCTGGTGCACCTGCAAGATCTCCATATTGAGGAGCTCCTTGTTGCTAAACTCCTCCCTGTGGCTCTCGAGAAACTTCTCCACATCATCCTCATCGACCTCCCCAAAGCCCGCCTCGTGTGACAACTCGACAATGTCCTGCTGCACACGCTTGAAAGGCAGAACTTACATGCCCTTGGGGAAACCAGTGAAGGAGTGAACACACTCTGGGCACGGCTTCCGCCACACACCGTTCATCATCGCCTGATTCACCATGTCCCATGCCTCAGTTATATTCTCCAGGGTGTGGCGTATGTTGTACCCCCTCCACAACTGTTGTACTGTTGTCCTGTCGTCACTGTCGCAGGCCCTTACTAACTGCATCATCGTGTGACGGAAGTCATAGGCCTTAAAAGCAGTCATCACCCCTTGGGCCATCGACTGCAACAAAGACATGATGTTGGGGGGTTGGAACACCACCTCAATATTGCTGGCCCATTCCTTCATCACGGGAAGGCTAGGCGCATTATCCACCACCAGGAGAAATCTGTTCGCCAGATTTTCATGAGATGCATACCTCTTCAGCACATGAGAGGTACGAGTGAATATATGACGAACAGATATCTGAAGTCAACCAAGCCTTCTTGCTTGACTTCCAGATAATCCTAAGATTGTCCTTAACATACCCCACCAGGGCCTTGGGGTTCTCCGAGTGGTAGACAAGGAGCAGCTTCAACCTGAGGTCGCCCTCGGCGTTGTCCCCCAGCAGCAGTGTCACCTAGACTTCGAGGCCTTGAACCCTGGTGTAGACTTTTCCTCTGTTGCAAGATATGTCTTGGAGGCCATTCTCTTTCAAAAGAGCCCAATCTCGTCAAAATTCAAGACCTGCCTTGCACTACAGCCACCCTCTGCGATGATGAGTTTCAGCACGTCAGGAAACGCTGCTGCCACTACCATACCAGCGCTTGCCACCTCAACGTACATCTTCATGTGGTGGAGATACGTCTGCCTCTTAAATCAGTCAAACTACCCATGGCTGGCTTTAAAGATCTTGCTTTCATCAAGTTCACGCCTGACCTTTAGCTCGTCCTAGAGCGAGAGAACCTTAGTGCAAATAATAGCCTGGCTCATGGGTACCTTGCCCCGGTTCTGATCTTCCACCCATATGCGCAGCATCCGCTCCAGCCCTTCCATTGCAGGCTCTCACTGGCGGGAGATCCTGGAGGCGGATAAGGTCGTAACCTCCCCAGCAGCAGCCTTAATGGCCTCCTTCTTCTTTATGATTGTGGAGACTTCGACTGGGCCAGGTGGAGAGCCAAGGTGATAGAACATGCACCTTCGCCTTTGTTGTGCCACTTAAGGATGTCCAAATTCACTTTCAGTGACACAGTCTTACATACACGTTTCGCGGGAACATCACCAGCACCACCACTGGCAGGCCGCTTACCACCATGACTAGGCCTCCACTAGCACCACCACGTGCAGTACCATTACCAGACATTCTCTCACTTATTTAGGCCCAAATTCACACAATACTGCACTCAAGACACAATTAGTATTACTGCTCTACTCGAACAGTGTTACGATGCCCTACGATAGCAACTTGGGTAACGTTGGTGGTGCAACATGTGCGTGGCGGGCGAGCGTAAAGGAGATCCTCACTCTGAGATGGCCGGTGCAAGCAGTGCGATATGGGTAAGCGCAGGGTAAGCAATGGCTATGGCGCCTGCGTGAGCATTTCTGCGCATAGTGGGAGTAAGTCAGGCTTAGCTGGCCGTGGGAACGCGCACGATTCAAAATTTCGGTCCATCATCTGCGGACGCAACATAGGAGGGCATCGTTAAACCGGGGCTCGCCCATTGGGTATTGGGGCCTGGTGCAATTTGTACTGCAATTGCTAAGCTGAGGTATCGCATCTAGGGGCATCGTATATCAGGACATTACTGTAGTTTCTGCATTAACTTTATAACTTTGCATCACTACATTCACCAGGGCTATTCTCTTCAGTATCATTGCTTTGGTCTATCAGACTGCTTCCTGCCTCGTTGTCACTGTACCATTTCTGAACTCCTCCATTATACTCGCATGGTTGACTACTCTATTTGCCAGTTCACTAAGCCTCCTTCTAAGTTAACCTATCTTGACTGACAGCTCATCAACTGTTGTGTCTTTTTTGTTTAATTCCTTTACTAATTTTTCATTTTCTTCCTTCTGCATGCGTAACTGCTTCTTAATTTCATCTATTTCACTTTGAAAAGTTTTCGCCAGTTTGTTCACTTTCTCTGTTAAGTTATGATGTTTCCATTTCAACCAGTTCTGGGTAGGAATCATCATCCTGCTTTCTAGCTTTATCCCTTTTCTTTATTTTGCAGGAGTAGACTGTAGCACCAGTCAAGCAGGGCAGTACTCCCAAGATGGATGGAAAGTTGATGACAGGGAGAGCTGGAGCTCCTGTTTCATCAGCCGTTGGGTCTAGTTCCTGACCATCCCCCTTTGCTGAACTTTTTCAGTGTCTCAATAACACAGAGAGTACAGCAGGATGCTCTCCAACACAAGTTTCTTTAACTGTCAATACCAAACTACATGCACAACACACACTACATTTCCTTTAAAAAAAAAAAAAAAAAAAAAAAAAAAAAAAAAAGGCACAATTAAATCTGGCCTCGGAGCCTGGGGGGGGGGCATAAATTCCCCCACTATCCGCCCTCTCCTGGTGACGGCTCAGAGAGATGCCTGGAACCACTGTCTGACTCACTTCTTCTTCATTTCTGCAACATTTGCGGCCTTTCCTCTAACTTTCTGTTGAACATCACCTCTCCTCCTCTAAACATCACCTTCTCTTCCTGTCTAAGACTCAGCTGTCTGAGGCAACTGACAGCAAACCCTTCTCTGTTTCCTTCTACTTTCTCTATACTCATTTCAAAGCCAAAGGTGGATGTTGTGTATATGTATGCAACAATATATCTAGCTCTCATGTTCCTGAACTTGATTCTTCTGAATTCTCTACTCTCTCGCTTCGGCTTTCTTGTCATTCTCTGACTAAATATATCTGCGCTGTTTACTTATCTCCTAATTCTACCATGAAAAATTCTTCAATTATCTTACTTCTACGATGGAACACATTCTACCATTTCTCCTTTCTCTGAAATCTCCATTCTAGGAGATTTCAATGTTCACCTCCACCTTTGGCTCTCCTCTCCTTTTACTGATCCACCTGGTGAACAAGCCTACATCTCTTCTATCCTTCATGACCTAGAGAAGCTTGTACAGCACCCTACCCATATCCCTGACCGCCTTGGAGGGAGCTCCAACATACCTAACCACTTTCTTACAACTAATCCTTCTACTTACACTGTTAATCTTTCCTCTCCTTTGGGCTCCACCGATCACAACCTAATTACCTTGACCTGTCCTATTGCTTCAGTATGGCCTGTGGACCCTCCAAAGAAACATCAACTGTGGCACTTTGGAGCTGCCGATTGGGAGGCCCTCAGGCAGTACATCTTTGATTTTCCCTGGAACGATTATGGCTTCCATGGACAGAAGTCATGTGAGTGTGCACTGCGCATTACGGAGGTTATTCTCTCGGGCATGGAAGCATACATTCCCTTCCAATATCCTTTGACTAAAGCAAGAAAGCCTTGGTTTAATCACGCTTGTTCTAATGCTATCTGCAACAAGGAGAGGGCCTATACAAGGTACCAGAACCAACCCACCCGTGAATTACAAACTGCTTATGTTTCTCCCCAGAATCATTCTAAGTCTGTTCTTCGCTCTGCTAAAAATAATTTCATCAGTAGTATATGCTCTCAACTCTCCAACTCAAATTCTTCCCAATCCTTCTGGCACCTTCCCAAAAACCTTTCTAACAACTTTACCTGATCATACTGCCCTCCTCTTTTCTACTCTAATGGCTCTGTAGCTATTTCTTCTACTGATAAAGCAGATCTCTTCGCTCAGATTTTCTCCTCCAATTCCACCTTAGACAATTCAGGTGCTGTTCCTCCATTTCTTCCCCCCTCTGGCTTCCTCGTGGCTGACATTAAAATTTCTTCAGCTGATGTATTTTCTGCTATCACTGGCCTTAATACTAACAATCCATATTGGCCTGATGGAGTCCCTCCTGTTGTCTTCAAGAACTGTGCTTCTGTGCTTACACCCTGCCTAGGTAAATTCTTTCACCAATGTCTGTCAACTTGTACCTTTCCTTCTTGCTGAAAGTTTGCTCTCAATCAGCCAGTCCCAAAGAAGGGTGACCATTCCCAACCCTCTAACTATCATCCCTTTGCTTTAACATCTTGTGTCTCAAAAGTTTTCAAGTCAATTCTTAAAAGAAAAATTTTAAAGCATCTTTCCTATTTGACAGAGTTAGAGAAAGAACAGAGAAATTAGTTGGAGAAGAACAGGGAGGCTTTAGGAAGGGAAGAGGTTGTGTATATCAGATATTCATTTTCAGATCTTTAGTGGAAAAGTTTCTAGAGAAGGGAAAGAAGTTGTATGCGGCTTTCATGGATTTGGAGAAAGCATATGACAGGGTGGATAGACAAGGATTGTGGAAAGTGTTAAGAATATATGGAGTAGATGGGAAGTTGTTGAATGCTGTGAAGAGTATGTACGATGGTGCGAAGGCTGCAGTGCGTGTGGATGATGAACTAAGTGAATTTTTCTCTTCGAAAGTGGGGTTGAAACAGGGATGTGTCATGTCTCCATGGTTGTTCAATCTGTACATGGATGGGGTAATAAAAGAGGTACAAAGTAGGGTAGTGGATGTTGGAGTGGCCCTGGTGAGAGAGGATAGTGTTTGGAAACTCCCTGTACTGTTGTTTGCAGATGATACTGTGTTGTAGAGTGAAGACGAAGGGGAGCTGCAAGGCTTGGTGGATGAGTTTGAGAGAGTGTGTAAGAAACGGAATCTAAAGGTGAATGTAGGGAAGAGTAAAGTGATGGTCTTTGAGAGATGTGAAGTCAGTGAATGTACAGCGAGGTTGGATGGTGAGGAATTGGAAAATGTGAGTACGTTTAAGTACTTGGGTAGTGTGATAAGTAAGGATGGAGGTTTGGAGGGTGAAGTGCTTGAAAGGGTACAGCAGGGAAGAAAGGTTGCTGGTTCTTTGAAAGCAGTGATAAGAAACAGGGAAGTGAGCATGGAAGTGAAAAAGTTACTACATGACAGTATTGTGATACCAACTCTAACGTACGGAAGTGAAGCTTGGACGTTGTTGGAAGGACACAAGTCAAGAGTGAGAGCAGTGGAAATGAGTTATTTAAGAGAAGCCTGTGGAGTCACATGGAGAGACAGGCTGACGAATGAGGATATAAAGAAGCGTTGTGGTGTTGATGTGGATGTGATAGGAAGCGTTATGAGGAACACACTGAGGTGGTTTGGCCATGTGGAGAGGATGGAGGGTGAATGACTGACGAAGAGAGTGTATGTGAGTGAGGTGGAGGGGGGAAGAGGGAGGGGGAGGCCTAGGATGAGATGGAGGGATGGGGTGGAGAGGTATATGAGAGAGGGGGGTGTGAGTTGGGAGCAGGGCAGTGAAATGGCGGGGGACAGGGCGACTTGGAGGCGATTTGTTTGTGGCCACCCCAAACGGGATTGAGGCGTCTGGCAATAGATAGATAGATAGATCTTTCCTATCACAACCTCCTTTCTGATCGTCAGTATGGGTTCCGTCAGGGACGCTCCACTAGCGATCTTCTCACCCACCTTTCAGACTCCTGGTCATCCTCCTTTCAGAACTTTGGTGAAAGCTTTATCATTGCACTAGACATCTCAAAGGCTTTCGATCGAGCCTGGCATAAATCTTTAATTTCCAAACTGCCCTCTTAAGATTTCTATCCTTCAATCTGTGCCTTCATCTACAGCCTCCTTTCTGGTCGTTCTATGGCCGTTGTTGTAGACGGCCATCGTTCTTCTCCTAGATCTATCAACACTGGTGTTCCTCAGGGCACTGTCCTATCACTGATTCTCTATTTTTTATTCATCAATGACCTTCTAAGCTGTACATCTAACCCTATCCACTCGTACGCTGATGATTCCACCCTTTCCATTTCCATTCGGTTCCCGCAACGTCCATCTCAGCAGTTACTTCAACAAACAAGGGATGAGGCTATCGCAAACCTAATGCCTGACTTGGCTCGTACCTCTGACTGGGGTAACAATAATCTAGTTGTTTTTTATGCATCAAAAACTCAGTTTCTACACCTATCAACCTGATACAATCTTCCACAGGAGTACCCACTAATGTTTAATAATATCCAGCTCAATCCTGCATCATCCTTGAACATGCTTGGAGTTTCATTCACTCAGCACTTATCTTGGAAAGATCATATTGCATCTCTTGTAAAATCTGCTTCCACGAGATTAGGTGTGCTCAGCACACTCCGTACCATCTTTACCCCTGCGCAGTTGTTGACTTTATACACTAGTTTTATTCGTCGCTGTGTAGAGTACAACTCTCATGTGTGAGGTGGCTTCCCACTTACAGCTCTTCTTAACAGGGTGGAGTCAAAGGCTTTTCGTTTCATCAACTCTCCTTCTCTTACCGGCACCCTTCAACCTCTGTCTCTTCACTGCACTGTTCCATCTTTATCTCTTTTCTATCACTACTTCAATGGTCGCTGCTCCTCTGAATTGTCTGCTTGCATCCCTCCACCTCAGTGACGGGCGCATAGCACCCGTCTAACAACAAACTCTCATCCCTTTTCTGTCCAAATATATAATGCAAGAGTTAACTGTTACTCCCAGTCCTTTATTTATGCAACTAGACAACTCTGGAAATGTCTCCCTCTGTCTGTATTTCCCACTTCCTGTGGTCTCTATCTATCTATCTATTGCCAGATGCCTCAATCCCGTTTGGGGTGGCCACAAACAAATTGCCTCCACGTCGCCCTGTCCCACGCAATTTCACTGCCCTGCTCCCAATTCAACATCCCCCTCTCTCATATACCTCTCCACTCCATCCCTCCATCTCATCCTTGGCCTCCCCCTCCCTCTCCCCCCATCCATCTCTCTCACACTTTCTTCGTCAGTCTCCCACCCTCCATCCTCTCCACATGGCCAAACCACCTCAGTGTGTTCCTACTAATGCTTCCTATCACATCCACATCCACACCACAATGCTCCTTTATATTCTCATTTGTCAGCCTGTCTCTCCATGTGACTCCACAGGCTCCTCTTAAATAACTCATTTCCAATGCTCTCACTCTTGACTTGTGCCCTTCCAGCAACGTCCAATCTTCATTTCCATACGTTAGAGTTGGTATCACAATACTGTCATGTAGTAACTTTTTCACTTCCATGCTCACTTCCCTGTTTCTTATCACTGCTTTCAAGGAACCAGGAACCTTTCTTCCTTGTTGTACCCTTTCAAGCACTTCACCCTCCAAACTTCCATCCTTACTCATCACACTACCCAAGTACATAAACGTTCTCACATTTTCCATTTCCTCACCATCCAACCTCACTGTACAGTCGACCTAAGAAGTGACGGCGGAGTATCCAGAAGTTATCGGTCAGCGATAGTGCACATAACCTTCCTTATATCTTCACGAGGTGAAACCTAATACGTAAAATTGTTACAAAAAACAATAAATCAATGCCGAAGAACCTGTATATTTCAAAATTGTAGGAAGCAGTTCGTTAGTTACGATAATAGGAAATCCTAAACGGAACTAATTGAAATTTCACAACTATCGCTCAGGGACAATCAGGAATAATTTGTGGAGTTCAAGTCTAGTGTGGTAACACGCAATAATTTTATAGTAGCGTAAGACTGAAGAAAAGGGAACTTCAATAAACAATTAAAATTAATAATTATTATTTATAAAATAATTTCCGTTACAATACTAGGGAATAATTTAAAGTCATTTATTTCCGTTTCCAAAGTCTCCATGGACGACGACAGAAAGCGGGAAGGCGGTGTAAGCCAGTAAGCTATTTTAAATGTTTCGATCAACACGCACGAAAGGAGATAGCATTTACTCAAAGATATGAAGTTATTACACTGCCTTTGGCCAGTTTTCCATTAAGAAAAATCTCCGGATTATTTAATATAAGCCAGAAGGCTATCGGTGAAGGAAGTATAAATAAAAGAACCTCGAACTTTGCCTAGAGTCGAAGCTCCTTGGAGAATGCTAACTTCTGTCACAGTCTGATATCCTCAGTGCATAATCGATTAGCAAGAGTAATAAAATGCAGAGGTTCATAAACAAATCACTGAGTTCAAAACTTACAAATCTGCATTTTCTGTTCAGCAGGACATTACAGTTTATTTAAAAAGACAGATATTAAGATTAAAAGATGGAGTAAAGAGTGCGTGCTTTTGCATTGCAAGAGTTTATGAACTCATGTGTTGGTCCTGTTCATTGCCCAGTGTAAGAGAAAAAGGCAGAATCTGTCATACCTCCTTACAAGTAAAAATAATTTTGCATCAGTTGGGAATAAAGTTGCTAATTATAATTATTATCGGCGAGAGAAAGACGGAATAAAGGACAGCATGGTCTTGCTGCTACCGCAGGTAGGGCATCATCACGAATAATAATTTCATTGTTATGGCATCCTTATTGTTGCTGTATCATCACCATAGCATTTGAAAATAAGGCAGTGTATTGCAGTCACAATAATTTTCCTTAACTGGTCTTCAAAACTAGAGCATCTATATTTGAAATCCTGGAAAACAAATCAGGAACACGGAGTTATAGGCCTACTGCCCACCGCGCGAGGAGTAATACATTTCACATTCATTCAAACTGGGAAAGGTAACTATATAAGTGTTAACTTCTAATATATCACTGCCTTCTGTAATTCATTTTACATAATTCTTAGCGTGATGTAATATATATTTTATTTGATATGACGTGATGAAGGCATTCAATGTTTACCTTATATTCACTGTTTCATTGAATGTATGGCAGTGCACAGTGACCGAAGCAATCTGAAACTCTGCCATCACTTCTTGGGGCGACTGTACATTCATTGACTTCACCTCTCTCAAAGACCATCACTTTAATTTTCCCTACATTCACCTTTAGATTCCGTTTCTTACACACTCTCCCAAACTTATCCACCAAGCCTTGCAGCTCCCCTTCGTCTTCACTCAACATCTGCAAACAACAGTACAGGGAGTTTCCAAACACTACTCTCTCTCACCAGGGCCACTCCAACATCCACTGCCCTACCTTGTACCTTTTATTACCCCATCCATGTACAGACTGAACAACCATGGAGACATGACACATCCCTGTTTCAACCCAACCTTCAGAGAAAAAAATTCACTCAGTTCACTATCCACACGCACTGCAGCCTTAGCACCATCATACATACTCTTCACAGCATTCAGAAACTTCCCATCTACTCCATATATTCTTAATACTTTCCACAATCCTGGTCTATCCACCCTGTCATATGCTATCTCCAAATCCATGAAAGCCGCATACAACTTCTTTCCCTTCTTTAGAAACTTTTCCACTGAAGATCTAAGAAATAATATCTGATCTACACAACCCTTCCTAAAGCCTCCCTGTTCTTCTCCAACTAATTCCTCTGTTCTTTCCCTAACTCTGTCAATAAGTATCCTACCATACACTTTTCCTATTACACTAAGGAGACAAATGCCCCTATGATTACCACACACTTCTTTTTCCCCTTTCCTTTGTACAAGGGAATAATTATACTGTACATGACTTCCAATCCTCCGGGACTCTACCTTCCTCCCAGGCCAATCTGCACGTCTTCCACATCCATTCTACTACTATCTCTCCCCCATGCTTCAGCATTTCACCACACACTCCATCAATTCCTGGGGCTTTCCCCAATTTGACTTTCTTCATTGCTTCCACAACTTCTATCCTACTGATTTTCTCCTGTTTTCTCACCTCCCTCCTTCTCCCAGCCATTCCCCAGCCACTTATACTTGTATTACTTCCATTCTCTACATTCAACAATTCCTTAAAGTGTTCTCTCCATCTACTCACTTTTTCTCCCTTCTCCACTAGTAATCTACCATGATCTCCAGTCTTTGAAATGCAGCATGTAAAGGCATCTAGAATTTGGCTCTCTTTTGTATTGTTTTTGTTTTCTTTTTGGAAGGAACGGTTGCAGGCCCCTAGCCTTTGGTTCCTTCCTTCATGCATTAAAAAAAAAACTTTAATAAAGATGGTGCTCATCTTGTGGGAATTTCACCTAGAAAGGCAAGTTATACTTAAGGTTTGCATCTCTTTGGTGATAGCCAATACCCTCTTCAGGCACAAAATGATCCAAAGGTATACATGGCGAGTGATGAGAAGGGTGGGTGGTGAACTGAACGAACGGAAGGCAATGACTGATTATGTGTGTGTGGATGACAGGATGAGAAGGTCGTTTCATTCGTTTAATTTTTAAAGGCTTCAACATGCATGCATGCGTTGGCCTTGGTCACCTAATGGCGGCTTTCCATGCTGCATGATTCATTGCAGCCTCCCTGTTCAGTTCCTTAACCCTGAGGTCACACTAATGACCTCGTTCCACATCTTTCTCGGTCTACCTCTCATAACCCCTCATAATATTAACACTTCTCACCTTCCTCACCCAATTATCATGCCCCATCCTCTCCACATGTCCAAACCATCTCAATCTACCTCTCATCACAACACCAATACATTCCAGTCCCATCCTACCTCTCAACTATTCCATCGTAAACCCAGCCCCCCTGGACCTTGCACGCAGGGACGGACTACACATCCACCTAATCATTGTCATTTCTGTACGTCTGAGTTGGCGAATATCCTCCTCCTTTACTGTCCAGGTCTCACTACCATGCAGCATTACACTCCTAACACACGCTGCATACAAAGACCCCTTAGCACGTAGGGAGAGCCTTCTCAATGTCAGAAGAGGCAAGAGCTCCCTGAACTTCTTCCAACCACTTCTCACCCTAGCCACAGGGCTAGCTCCAGCCCCACCTCCAGCACACAACATGTCTCCCAAATAACAAAACTCTTCCACACACTCAAGAGATTCACCAGCAAGTTCAATCCTTTCAAGCCTGACAATCTCTACCTGCTCTCCCCGACACACCGTACACATAAAATCAGCATTATCTCACAGTCTACCTCTGATACCACTACATCTCTTGTGCACCCATTTATCACAAACACCGCACAAGGTAGAATTACTTCCCATGCACTTCTGGCAAACTGCACATGGCCACTTTCCCTCGTCTTTGACAGTACTGCCACCAACCACAGATATCATCACTTTTGTTTTATCTGCATTTACCCTTAAGCCCTTGTGCCCCATATCATCTCTCCACTTCCTAAACCTTTCCTCCGCCTCCCATTCGTTCTCGGCAATTAACACCAAATCATCAGCATACAACATCTCCCACGGGAGTCTGTTTCTAAAGTCACGTGAGAGAACTTCAAGTACCATGATAAACAACATGGGATTCAAAACTGACCCCTGATGCAAACCAACATTCATGGAAAACTCATCACTCAAATCTCCATTCACTCTTACCTGGGTGCGAGCACCCACATACATAGCCATAACCACCCTAACCAGCCACTCCTCCAACCCAAGCTTTCTCATTGCCCACTTCACTGCCTCTCGAGGGACTCTGTCGAAGACCTTTTCCAAATTAACAAAAACAAAATACAGATCCCTTTTCTTACCAATATATTTTTCCTGAAGCTGTCGAACAATGAATATGGCATCAGTGGTCCCCCTACCTGGCATAAACCCAAACTGCATCTCATCAATATTCACTCTTTCTCTAATCATACCTTCTAAAACTCTCTCCATTACCTTCATTATCTGATCTAAAAGCTTTATACCTCTATAATTTCCTCTTTCTAGGGCATCACCCTTCCTTTTATACACATTTACAATTACACTCTTCAGCCAATCATCTGGGACAACACACTCTTAAATAATCACATTTATCAGGTCAGTGACTAACCTCACCCCTATATCGCATGAGGCCTTCAACATTTCGGTAGTCAACCTAGACACACCTGCTGCCTTCTCCACCTTCATCCTGCCTATTGCCTCACTCACAGTAGCAGTATCAATCAAAGGCCAAGGGCCAAACACTGGATCTGCTGGCTCCAAACCTTCCCTGTCCCAGTCAAACTCTTCATTCAACAACCGGCTCTAATGCTCTCTCCATGCATCTTTAATATCTTCACTGTCAACCACTACTCTTCCTTCATCATTCTTCACACACTTCTCACCTATAACATCCTGATTATCCTTCTTCATCTGATTTGTCACCTTAAATATCATATTTTTCCTTTCCCCATGATTTAGGTTATCAAGTAAAAGTCTCTGTGACTCAGACTTCGCCCTGTATACCTCTCTCCTAGCCGTACACTTGGCAGTCAAGTATTCCTCCTTGCTACCATCCTTCTTCCATTCCCGGAAAAGCCTTCTTTTCTCCCTAACTGCAGCTTCTACACCCTCATCACACCACCAAGTTATTTTATGTCTTGATGGTCCTCTTGTCAAACCGCATGTTACATCAGAAACTCTCAAGATATTGTTCTTGAGGGCTCTGTACTGTTCATTAACGCCTCTGTCTATGGCTCCCAGTTCAGCCACCACTCTCCTCATCTCGCTATAGAAGGCACCTCTTACTACTTGGTTTTTCAGCTTCCATACTTTCCTCCTAGGTACACAAGTCCTCTTTTTCATCACTCGCTCTTTAAGCACCATATCACAAATCAATAGTTTGTGCTGCTGCACACACTCCTCACTTCTTATAATTTTAACATCCTTCACTAACCTCCTATCACCCCTTCTAACCAGGAAATAATTTATCTGACTGCTATTTCCCCTAGACTCATACGTAATTAACCTACTCTCTCTTTTCCTAAAATATGTGTTGCACACAATCATGTCCGCTGCCTCCCCAAACTCGAGTATCCTTTCCCCTTCCGCATTCCTTATACCATAAGCACATCCCCAATGTAATCCTTCATAACCTTGTGCTGCTTCGCCTACATGACCCCTCCCAAAACCACTATCTCATCATCTCGCATACCACCTACTACACGTATTAAATCATCCCAAAATCTATCTTTCTCTGCTTCATCCAATCCTGCCTGTGGAGCATATGCCGATATAACGCAGCTATCTTCCTACCGAATAGAATTTTCACTACCAATATCCTATCGCTTACTCTCATAACATTCATAACATATTCCACCCATTTCTCTGCAACCATCACACCAACACCCCCATATCTGTCTGTCCCCCCCTGCCAAAACAACTTATAGCAGCAATCCCTCCCAACAATCTTCCTGGCTGATCCATCCCTGTACCTGACTTCCTGCAAACACGCCACATCCACCCACCTCCTACTGAATGCCTGAACGACTTCCCCTGCTCTTCCCCTCAAACTTCTCACATTCCATGAACCCACCCTCATCCCCCAGGGTGATTTACTGTCCTCAGGCTTGCTTTGAAACTTATTCTTGTGTTCTGCCATAGTCAGTATTAACAAAGGGGGATAGACATACCACAGGCCCCATTCACTGCACATTCCCAGGTACAGGCAATGGATCTGGGACCCGTAGCCCACCAGCTTACCAGTGGCTGTGGTAGTGGCCTCGGGGCACCCTGCCAGGACAGCTGCAGAGACACCCTCCAAGCGCGCTTTAGCACCGCAACTATCCCGCCATTATACACCCACTGACAGGGCAGCCTCCTGGGGCGCTACTCCCCAGTTCAGGCCCCTCTCTATTGGGCGGAAGCGGCAGCCTGGGAACCGCAATGCCCTGTACCCTCTAGAACAGGCCCGAGCCCCATCACGCCCTGGACTCATGATCTATGCCGGCGGAACCCCTGTCACGCCTCCCCCCAGAAGTCCACCACTAGGTAGCGGGGGCAAAGTTTTCTGGCCGCATGCCCTTGCTGGTGCCAACCCCTGTAAAGTAGTGGGATACATTGTGTGAAATGTAAGGTGCATGTGGTGTAGTGCATAAGATAGTTAGAGGAAATGTTTGGGAGAGTATGCTGGTCTACTCTCCATGTTACTGTTACACTGAAAAGGTCAGCAAAGGGGGATGGTTAGATAGCTATTGAAACAGGAGCTCCAGCTCTCCCTATCACCAGCATTCCCATTCCCCTCGGGAGTACCACCCTGTTCGGCCTGAGCATGAGTATGTAGAGGCTGGAAGAGTGGACTTTCTGACCACCACTTGGTGGTGGTGGTCAGAATCAAGGTCTAAATGAAATGGAGATATAGAAGAAGGGAAGGACAGGAGGAAGCAGTTTATACATGGAGGGTGGAAAGGTTACAAGAGGATGGAAATAAGGCAGAATATAAGAGGGAAGTGGGGGAGTGATTGCATACCTATGGATTGGGGCAGATGGGGGATGTGGAAGGTGTGGGCAAGACATTCATAGAAGAAACCTGTGCAGCATGTGAGGTGGTGTGTGGGGTGATGAGAAAATGAAAGGGGGAGCAGGAAACAGCATGGTGGAATGAAGAGTTGAGACAGGCTGTGGCACAAAAGAAGAAAGCATATAGGGAGTGGATGGGAAACTGGGGCATGGAAGACGTTGAGATACGGAAGAGAGAGTTATACGTAGAGAGGAAGAGAGAGGCGAAAAGATTAGTGGGAGAGAGTATGAAGAAAGTGGATAAGGAATCTGGATGGAATTTGAGTGTAAAGTGGAGGGAATGTAAGAAAATGTTCTGGAAAGAGATAAAGAGTGTTATACAGGGTGCCAAAGAATTTAGTTGGGGAGTGAAAGATAAAAATGGTAGATTACTGGTGGAGAAGGGAGAAAAATTGAGCATATGGAGAAAACAATTTAAGGAACTTTTTAACATAAAGAATGAAAGTAATGCATGTGTAAGTGGCTGGGGAATGGTTTGGAGACGGACAGATGTGAGAAGGGGGGAAGAAATCAGTAGGATGGAAGTTGTGGGAGAAATGAAGAAAGTCAATACGGGGAAACCCTCAGGAATTGATGAAGTGTGTGGTGAAATGCTGAAGCATGGGGGAGAGATAGTAGTAGAATGGATGTGGAAGATGTGCACACTGGCCTGGGAGGAAGGTAGAGTCCCAGAGGATTGGAAGTCAGGTATAATTATTCCCTTGTAAAAACGAAAAGGGGGAAAAATAAGTGTGTGGTAATCATTGGTGCATTTGTCTTCTTAGTGTAATATGAAAAATATATGGTAGGATACTTATGGAAAGAGTTAAGGAAATAACAGAGGAATTAGTTGGAGAAGAACAGGGAGGTTTTAGGAAGGGAAGAGGTTGTGTCAATCAGATATCATTCTTAGATCTTTAGTGGAAATTTCTAGAGAAGGGAATGAAGTTGTATGTGGCTATCAAGGATTAGGAGAAAGCATATGACATGGTGGATAGGCAAGGATTGTAGAAAGTATTAAGAATATATGGAGTAGATGAGAAGGTGCTGAATGCTGTGAAGAGTATGTATGAGGGTGCTAAGGCTGCAGTGCGTGTGGATGGTGAACTTAGCGAATTTTTCTATCTGAAAGTTGGATTGAAACAGGGATGTGTCCTGTATTCATGGTTCTTCAATCTGTATATGGATGGGGTTATTAAAGAGATACAAGGTAGGGCAATGGACGCTGGAGCGGCCCTAATGAGAGAGGGCAGTGTTTGGAAACTCCCTGTACTGTTGTTTGCAGATGATCCTCTGTAAAGTGAAGATGAAGGGGAGCTGCAAGGCTTGGTGGACGAGTTTGGGAGTGTGTGTAAGAAATGGACTCAAAAGGTCAATGTAGAGAAGAGTAAACTTATGGTCTTCAAGAGAAGTGAAGTCAGTGAATATACAGTGAGGCTGGATGAGGAGGAAATGGAAAATGTGAGTAAGTTTAAGTACTTGGGCAGTGTGATGAGTAAGGATGGAAGTTTGGAGGGTGAAATGCTTGAAAGGGTACAACAAGGAAGAAAGGTTGCTAATTCCTTGAAAGCAGTGATAAGAAACAGGGAAGTGAGCATGGAAGTGAAAAAGTTACTAAATGACAGTATTGTGATACCAACTCTAATGTATGGAAGTGAAGCTTGGACCTGGTTGGAGGGACAGAAGTCAAGAGTGAGAGCAGTGGAAATGAGTTATTTGAGAGGAGCATGTGAAGTCACATGGAAAGACAGATTGACAAATGTGGAAGTGAAGGAGCATTGTGGTGTGGATGTGGATATGATAGGAAGTATTAGGAGAAACACACCGAGGTTGTTTGGCCATGTGGAGAGGATAGAGAGTGAGAGACTGATAAGGAGAATGTATGTCAGTGAGAGGGATGGGGAGGCCAAGGATGAGATGGAGCGATGGAGTGGAGAGGTATATTAGAGAGGGGGTGTGTGAGCTGGGAACAGGGCAGTGAAATGGCGGGTGACAGGGCAACTTAAGGCGATTTGTTTGTTGCCACCCCTTTCGAGATTAGGGCATCTGGCAATAGATAGATAGATAGCATTGAGAATTCACTGTACAGTATTTTATCGATTGCATAATTACATGAACAAGTCAACGTATCACTGACAAGAACCAAATATTCCAACCCCAAGTATGCTATCACTTGGCACCATAGAAGTACCATTTCACACAATATGACGAAATCCAGTTCACAGACTTTCACTGTTCCAAATAAGGAAACTTCAAAATTACACTGCTCATCAACATTTCACTTAATCCCCACTCTCCACGAACAACCTGTCTATATCAAAACAGCTAGTTTGTATTGACATAACACATAATGTTTTATATAAAACACTGAATCTGCCAGCTCTACACATTCAACTTAGGTACTCTTCATTTCTATTTTTTCAACTCTGGGTTCCTAAGATGCTTTGTGGTTTTTGACCCAGTTGGTTGAGCAGAGGCCTTCTGTAATTTCTCATATGTTTTTCCAACTGTACAAAGGCTTTTCTGATTGGATTCTGTGACAGAAAAACAACAACACTACGCACTATTTGGATTTTTTTTTAAGTCCATGGATATGGTCCTTATCAGACTTCTTGTGGATATTATGTTTTTCTTGGAGAAAATTTTGGGGCTGCAGTACCTAACCCCCTATTTCACATTTAAATAAACGGCACAATTTTCCACACATTTGAAATACAACGAGGCTTCCCAGAATCTATCTCATGTCATAAACAGACTAATGTTGGAGAACTACTCAACTGCATGCCCTATTAAATAGACCACATTCATCATTGCAGTCCTTGGAATTCTTACTCCTCCTCAAAGACACAATTTTCACACTTAAGCACTACACATTACCTAAGTATTACACATCACCTAAGCACTTCATATCCTATCAACTAAAGTCAGTACAACAGAAATAGTTATTAGAAAATCATTCTTTCATTTACCGAAAAAATCAGTAAGCAAAATTATAGGCCCATGCTAACCTGTTGGTGTTAAGTCACTGACCCTGATATTATTGAGGTTCCAGCAAATATCCTTGATATTGACGTGCCTCTTGAAGGTGACCCATCCTCGACGGAACCACCGGCGTTCTGGCTGTGGGTCTGCAATGGCTGCCCGGAGGAACCCGTTGTACCGGCGACACATCTAAACCAGGAGTAATTAGGTTAACGTGGATCACATAAATCATGTTGTGATGATATGGGCTAAAGTGTATTCACAACTTGTAGTAAGACATTTGTTTTAATGCTATTTTAGCTACTTCCTGAATTTATTCAGATGAGAAAAAAAAAACTCTTGGGTTGATGAGGCTTCAAACTACAGTATCCCCATTAACTCCTTCAGTCCTATGATTTATTTATTTTTTTTTTTTTTATTTTTTTTTTTCATACATTTATTTGATTTATGGGAGATCTCTAGTAAAAAAGGGGTCAGCCCTGCAGCACAACCTGATGCATACAACAGCTTCTGGTCATGCTATTCTACAATTGCTGGGTATATGAAATGGCTGATGCAGCTTTTAATTAAGAAATGAGCCAAAAATATCTTTCTTTCTTTTTTTTTAAGACAAAAAATTTACTTGGTATCATTTGGACTACTGGTACAGGAAGTGTTCTTTGGGGTGTAACAAACAGAATTTCCCTAGCTGCTAAGACAACTGAGATAAATCCATCATCATTCCATTTGCTGCTTGAAAGTGATGTTTTCATGTGGTGGCACCAATATAAACTGCTGCCTGATAGCACAAACATCCTTCCACTGCCCTAAAAGGAGGATGGTGGATTACCCAAGAAAGGCAACTTCAGTCTGCAGCTCACAGGGTTCCATCCTGATGAGGTTGGGGCCCATTCATCCATCATCCAATCCTATGTTTCCCCATGAGGTGTGTAGGAGCCCAGGGCTAGGCAAATTGGTCCTGACATTTAAGATGAAAGTGACCAGCCTCACTCATCCCTGTGTGGCATTATGTGAGCAATAAACCCCAACCATCCCTTGGATATAAACCCACACAGGCTCAATCGGATTGGAGCACCTGAATTACCCAACAAAAAAACCAGGCACCATAATCCAGTTATATGATGACCACCCAGCGTAGTAAATGGTTTCCTGGTGTACAGGAAACCATTTGGCTTGTCACTCAGTGTAGAGTCATCCATAGGCAGAAGGATGAGGAAAGAATGAAGGAAACAAAGACAAAAGAGGGAGTGTAAGGTCACCTCTAGGCAGAAGGAAAAGAAAAGAATGAAGGAAAGGAAGACAGACGGGGAAGGAAGGCTGGGGTCAAATCATCAAAAACAACACTAACAATAATCACTGTTCAATCTAATACCACCCATCTAATTTGTTTTATACATGACTGCTAACTCAGTTGAAGCAAATCATCCTCTGTCAACATGATGACAGGCTTAGTGAACTGTTTTGTATAAGAATAGGGCATAGGGTTATTTCAATGGATGAAATCAGTGGAAAATTCCGGGGAAGATTTGCTTAGCGCAACGCGGCCCGGCAGGCGATTGGAGAGGGCAATGGAAGGGAGGTAGGGAGGGGAGTCAAGAATGGGGATAAAGAGCTAAATTGTCAACAATGGATGGGAGTACAGATGATATTAGCAGCGCTGACTATTGTTAGACACTGGCAGTACTAATAGATAATACAAGCCACCACTTGAAAGCCCGGGAGAATTCAAAATAACACAGAATCGTAAAAGTGAAGCAACACGATACGATCCATTACGCCTGAGCGTCACGAAAGTGACGCCCCATGGTTAAGGAGTTAAACTTTTGTTAGGGAGACAACACCCACGTACTCTCTCTTGTTATAAATACTGATGATAGGCAAACCTGGCTGTAAATCAAGTGAGGTATATTTAATTTCTAATATTATCCTGACTTATATTACCACTGTCCCCCCCTGACTGAAAAGTGGGAGGGGAGGGGGACATTTCCTTCCTTCCCCCCTTTGGATGACACAATGTGTCCATTATAGGAAAATACAAATACATAATTTATATTGTAATCATTCTGCTATAGCCTAAGGACTGTATTATGATGCAACAGGTGGAATACAATTTATGTAAGCTACATACTGAGTAGGTGAAGCCACTGACATTTTGTTTTCCTACTTCTGTATTCAACCCCTCTAATTATAAGGAAATTAATGAGAGAAATAAATAAGGAAAATTACAATATGGTTATGATACTGTGGTAACTTACCAGACATGACAGATAGATAACTTAATTTGTTTAATAGTAATAGCAGCACAGCTAGAATGTGTTATTGCCAAGCTCCAAACTTTCTTGGCGCCAAAAATTGGCAGCAGTCGCGGGAGGTGGCGGGTTCTTTCTTTTCAAACTGATTCTGATTCATTTAGCAAATTTTATTATTTCCTTTATCATGCAGAAATGAATTAAAAGAAAAAGTAAATAATATGATACTATTTCGTGGTAAGGCTAATTATTCCATCAATAAAAAGAATAATTATCTCAGCCAATCAGCAGCGAGTAGAGCTGGAAGAGGGTAGGGCACTAGTGACTCTGGCTAACGCTAACCGTATAGTTGGAGAAGAACAAGGTGGATTTAGGAAGGGAAGAGGTTGTGTAGATCAGATACTCATTCTTAGATCTTTAGTGGAAAAGTTTCTGGAGAAGGAAAATAAGTTGTATGTGGCCTTCATGGATTTGGAGAAAGCATATGACAGGGTGGATAGACAAGGATTGTGGAAAGTGTTAAGAATATATAGAGTGTATGTGAAGCTGCTTAATGCCGTGAGGAGTATGTATGAGGGTCCTAAGGCTGCATTGCATGTGGATAGTGAAGTGAGTGAATTTTTCTACCTGAAGGTTGGATTTAAACAGGTATGTGTCACGTCTCCTTGGTTTTTTGATCTGTATATGGATGAGGTTATAAAAGAGATACAAGGTAGGGCAGTGGATGCTGGAGTGGCCTTAATGAGAGAGGGCAGTGTTTGGAAACTCCGTGTCCTGTTGTTTGCAGATGATCCTCTGTTAAATGAAAATGAAGGGGAGCTGCAAGGCTTGGTGGACAAGTTTGGGAGTGTGTGTAAGAAACAATCTAAAGGCGAATGTAGGGAAGAGTAAAGTTATGGTCTTCGAGAGAAGTGAAGTCAGTGAATATACGGTGAGGTTGGATGAGGAGGAAATTGGAAAATGTGACTGCACTTAACCCATGGATTGTGATATTACCTTTTTTTTTTTTTATCCCACCTCGTGGTGTGCAAAAATGAAGATCCACGGGATCATCTAGTGAAAAAAATAATCTCTCTCTCTCCATCTTTGTGTAGGGCCATGCCTAAATCTACGCAGAGTATTGAAAAAAAAAAAAAATTAATATAAACTTGAAGATAAACATTTAGGGCATCAACTGATGAAAAGAAAAAAATCTTTCTCTCAGTCTTTGCATAGTACCAGGCGTAAGTTTGCACAGGGGTAGAGTAGTAAGCAGTGATGCACGGCCAGCACAGCCTGAGTTGTGGCTCGCAAAGCAACGCTACCCAGCCTGAGCTGTGGTTCGCAATCCATGGGTTAAGTACTTGGGTAGTGTGATGAGTAAGGATGGGTGTTTAGAGGATGATGTGCTTGAAAAGGTACAACAAGGAAGAGAGGTTGCTGGTTCCTTGAAAGCAGTGATAAGAAACAGGGAAGCGATCATGGAAGGGAAAAAGTTACTACATGACAGTATTGTGATACCAACTCTTAACGTATGGAAGTGAAGCTTGGACATTATCGGAGGGACAAAAGTCAAGAGTGAGAGAAGCGGAAATGAGTTATCTGAGAGGAGCATGTGGAGTCACATGGAGAGACAGACTGATGAATGAGGAAGTGAAGGAGCATTGTGGTGTGGATGTGGATGTGATAGGATGCATTAGGAGAAACACACTGAGGTGGTTTGGTTATATGGAAAGGATGGAGAGTGAGAGACTGACAAGGGGAGTGTATGTGAGTGAGGTGGAGGGAGAGAGAGGGAGGGGGAGGCCAAGGATGAGGTGGAGGGAGAGAGAGGGAGGGGGAGGCCAAGGATGAGGTGGAGGGATGGAGTGGAGAGGAATATGAGCGACGGGGGTGTGGCCTGGGAGCAGGTTAGTGAAATGGTGTTGAGCAGGGCGACATGGAGGTGATTTGTTTGTGGCCATCCCTTACGGCATTAAGGAGTCTGGCAATATACAGACTTCACAAAGTGTATGGGTAAGGTGATTTTTGGTTTTCAATGTTTTTTTAATGGTTTTCTTGGTGCTTGGCATTAATATGGATAATCCATTGTGTGTTTTGATGTCTCAATATGGCAGAATGACCGAACAATAGTGCCAAAATTAGGAGGGATACTGTACATACAGTAGTGAATAGGGCAGGTGTTTTTTGTTTTCAGTGTTTTTCTCATGATTTCTTGGCATTTAGCATTACTTTGGATATGGTAAAAGCCCAATTATTCGGCAGCTGATTGTTCAGTAGATACGATATTTTAGCAGTTTTGATATATAGTCCCATTTACGAAAGTCTTTGATTTTTCAGCAGATGTTCGGAATCATCTCAGCAGTCTAGGAAGTGTTATCTGTGACTTGAAGGACTACTGTATCATTACACTTGTATATGTTCACTAGTTTCTATATTTTTCAAATTTATGTATAGTACCGTATTGATTAAAATATTGCACATTATCATACAGTACAGTAACCATCCCCCATATTGGTGAGGGTTACAATCCAAGCCCCTCGCCAATTCTTGAAATTCTCTCATTCTTGACACCATCCTGAAAATGACATTTACCGGTAATTGCAAAGCCCATGAACCACTAATACTGTAATGCATTACCCACAAATAAACATTGCTTGTTAAATCTGTTTCCCCGTTGTTTTTTGATGTACGGCTGTGACAGCTCTTGTTTGATTCCTCAGCATAATGGTGGAAAGTACTGTCCTAAGTGTTTAACTAAACCTAACCTAACCGAGTTTAACTGTACCTAATAATTTAACCACATCCAACCTAACCTAAAGTCAGAAAAATACATAAAATAAACAAGAGGAATATGAATTGGTAAGGTCTTTTAGATGAAAGTTAAACATATATTTAGTGCTCATTCTTTAGTTGGTTTTTGTGTAATGTGAAAGAGAGAGTATTGATGCAAACAATAATGTATTCCATTAACCCCTTAACCCTTTCGTGCGCTCATAAGTTTCATAAGTTTTCTGTTCCACAACACATCGTCTTTTCTCCCCTCCCCCCCACCAGCCGCACACTCCAACAGTGTATTCTCAGCTTATTTTCACTACCCAAACATATTTATTTTCCCACAAAACCCACATATTCCAATTCATCGATATTTGTTCAACACGATAAGCAAAAAAGAAATAATAAAAAAAGCACTATGTACGTTAGGGCCGTGTGAATAAACATTCGGGAACATGCATCTCACTTCCCAACATCATAAGTCAAATGTTTACTAATCAATCTCAACATGTTATGCCATCATTGGAAAGAAAATTTTATTAGCTTTTGAATGGAGGGGAGTCCCAGTTTGATAAGAGGTATGGTGTTCGAGTAATATGCAAAAAAGTAAAACTCATTTCCGACAGACAACAGATTATTATTATTTTTTTTTTTAGGATGCTCTAGCAAAAAACTTTTCTTGGCAGTGTTATAATTTTATCATCCTATGCAGAACTTCAGTGGCTTACATTTGAGACCACAACGGTGATCCTAGGCCTCATAGTTTTCAAGAAAAATGCAAAAAACTATGGTGTACCCATGCCATGTCATGACTGTAGGGCAGTTTCCTGCCTCCCTCTAAGTTACTGCACGTATTTCATCAATTCCTTGTACACTAGATATGCGCACTATATTCACATGATTCACTGTCACTATTTTTAAAGTTGAATACTCACATTTGGTGCAGGGTAGAGGTGTTCCGGTGCTGAACATTGTTCCCACGATGGGTTAAGTCTCACACTATTTTTACATATTACATACCGAGATGTTCATTCATAATTAACCCTTTCACGTGTGGATAAGTTAATAGGTTTTGTGGACATGACACACCTGCTTTTCTCCCCCCCCCCCATGCATGCTAGAAAATTTTTATTCTCAGCTTATTTTCACCACCCAAACATATTATTTTGTCACAAAACCTACATATTCCTATTCATCAATGCTTGTTCTAAACGATAAACAAAAAAAACATACAAAAAAACATGCTATATGTATGTTAGGGCCATGTGAATAAACATTCAAAAGCATACATTTCACTTCCCAACATCATAAGTCGAATGTTTACGATTCAATCTCTACAATGTTATACCATCAATGCAAAGAGAATTTTATTAGCTTTCAAATGCCGGAGGTCCCAGTTTGATACAAGGTATGGTGTTCGAGTTATAGGCGAAAAAGTAAAACCCCTTTCCGACAGACAACAGATTTTTTTATTCGGGGAGCTCTAGTGAAAAACTTTTCATGCCACTGTCATGTTTTTATTTTATCATCCTATGCAGAATTTCATTGGCTTCATTTAAGCCACAATGGTGATCCTAGGCCTCATAGTTTTCGAGAAAATGCAAAAAACTATGGTGCACCCATGCCATGTCGTGACTGTAGGGCAGTTTCCTGCCTTCCTCTAAGCTACTACATGTATTTCACCAATTCTTTGTACACTAGATATGCACACTATATTCACATGATTCACTGTCACTATTATTATAGCTGAATACTCACATTTGGTGCCGGGTAGAGGCAATGTAGTTGATTAGAAACAGTACCATAATCTTCGTTGGGCCAACGGCTTATAACGACCAGGATTGCTTCACAAACACCAAATTTCCTATTGCAAACACCAAATATAATCGCAACAGTGTTCAAAAACTATACACAAGCACTACTGGTATAGTGAAATGTGTTGCATGGCCGGGACAAGAGTAAGAGTGGAAATTTAAAGGGACAGAACCACGCAGTACCTTCCCCACTCACAGCTCATTTGGTACTGAATAACCTGTCTGCTCTTTTGCTGGTATCGGGACCCACAGTTGACAACTTATTACTTTTGATGAGGAGCAGGGATGCTATGATGCCTCCAAAAATGATGCCGATCGGCCAAAAACTTTTCCTCTGACGAAAGTTTTTATGCTTTAATGACACCAAAAGCATCGACGAGTATAGTCGCAGCCACACCCATATGACGACAAACGCATCATTGTTCATGAAGGGGTTAAAGAGTGTGTAATATAGTGTGAAGATAAACAACCAAACACAATTTCACTATAAGTGTGGCATGGGGATAAGATGAGCACCCAGATGTGCAAGCCAGCATTTTTCGGACGCACACACACAGGGTGAAAGAAGGTGGTAGAAGGATATAAAATATGCATATGTTTAAGTCTTGGAGAAACATATATTTATGTTAATGTATTTTATGTAATTAATAGTCTTATTGGGATGTAAGATGCGCATGGTAAAGTAGTAATACACGCCTATTCGTGTACATCTCTCACTATCTCTAAGAGATATTGCATCTCTAAATAAGCTGACCTAAGCCTGTTCCCAGTGTGGGCAGAGCAACAGCAACCAGATTACACTCAGCTCTCGTAAGAAGGAGACATACTACTCTGATACACTCTCTTGTCGCAGTTGTATCTTTCCGTGGCGTAATAAAGAGAGAAAACACATCTGCTCCAGTTTCTGTTCACCTGTATGCTACCATTACTTCTGACTCACAGGTCACCACCCCTATTCCTGCCGCGGCAGCAAGACTTTGCTGCAGGAAGTGACCAGCAGGGGAACTTAGTGTATTCCATACCAGCTGGGAACATTATTGGTGGTCCAGTGCTGGGATACGAATGGATGCCGAAAGGGATTCTATTAGTACAGTGATACCCTTGAAAACCAATCATTGATCCTACTGATGAATAACAGAAAATCATAATTTCACTTTTGCAAAGGGATTAATTGCAGAGTGAAATAAAGTGGGAGCAGAAAAAAATCGAAGAAGTGAACTCGTTCTCTCAAGATTATATCTGCCTTTAAACGAGAACTGAACTGGCAAATTATCTCATCCTTGTGTGTGTGAGGAGACGAGATTGAGGCCAGGGCAGAGAGGGGTGGTGTCATCTGAGGACATCTGGTAACCCTGGTAAGGCGCAGGGGCAGAGCGAGCCGTGAGCCAGCCACCTCGGGAGGTGAGTCGAGACAAGATCTTCGTGTGGTTGGAGGGATGAGACCCAGAGTAGTGTGTGGAGTTGCAGTGTGGATCTACGTGGATCTTCAGCGTCATCTGACACCTAGGTAATGTACATGCATATCTTTCCACAAGAAATACACTCTTTGAACAGCAAACGGTAGTTAGGAAGTGTGTGTAAAAATAAAGGTTTCTCAGTTTCCCCTTAAATACATATTGTTTTCTGTGTATCTTGTCTGTATCCCATTCTCTATTGATAAAATCATAACTAACCTATCTGTGTGTCAGTTTAACTTCCTGTGACTGGGAAGGGAATAATTTCTGACAGGGATTAGATGGACATGATGAGGAGGTGGGGCCGAAAGATTAGGGGAGATACAAAACAGCCAACCACTGAAGAAGGAGCTGCTTCTTTGGGGCTGGAACAGTCAGAACTGGAGTCCAGTGAGTCAAACTCAGAATTCTGTGAGTGGATAGAGACATTGGACAAAAGCATTCAAACTTTAAAAGATATGAGTGAGGGACATCTTGGGACTGAAGGTAGCCAGGACACTTCTAGGGAATTGGATAGTGAACAGGACTTGAACACTTTTGCACCTGCATTCTGGTCGTACTTATTCAACAGTTCCTGAGCAACAAATTATGTCTGAAATTGCCACTAGTCTTACTTATGAAGGCAGTCCTAGCACAGAAGAGACTGTGGACACTGAGGAACAGGCTGCAGCAGCACCCTTGGTCACTCAAACAGATACACAAGGTCCATCAATTCAACCACTCACATACCCACTTACACCTCAAACATGTTTAGCACCCCACTAACTTTTCGACAACAAGGACAATACCATTTATTTGCTAATGTTCCTTATGCTCAACTATGGGGCCTGAATACTGACAGTATTGGCATGCAAAATCAGGTGAATCCTCCTCCTTTTGTGGCATGTACCTAGTATGGCAACTACTAATCTTACTATTGCTAGTGTACCTCAAACTTTACCACCTGTAGCGCCGGTTAGGCAATATCAAGGACCTTTTGTTGCCTAGTCACCTTCGAACTCAGACTGTATAAAAGTGCTACCTAGAGCACAACCGAGTACAGTGAGTCCACGAAATATGAAAGGGAAGGAACAAAAAAAAACTTTCGTAATCAAAAATTTCGTATATCAGAACAATTTTCCCCATTGAAATATACATATAAAGGGAGGGATGCATTCCAGGATCCCATTGGACCCCCCACTTAAACTTTACCCCTCCTATTTAGAAGTATGCAATACACGTATACAGTACTATACTATTGTACGGACATTAAAAAATAAAACATAGAACTAATTACTATAGCATCAGTTCACTGTACAGTTAAATACAAACCTATGCTGTGGATGGAGATTCGTGTCGTTGATATGGTGCTAACTCACATGGTGGGACCCTAATAATTTCCAATTTCCTCTCCAGAGTCAGAGTACGATGTTGTTTCTTCTTGGCAGCTGGTTCCGTGGATGCTGAAGATGATGCAGGGTGCTTGGAAGGCATGGCAAAAGTATGAAAACAGGAAGAACAGCGAAAAACTGTGTAATACGCAGCAAAGCTGACAGGAGAGGACGGACATGACTCGACTGGGAAGCGCGCGAAAATGTGTTTACCAGAGAGGGGTTAGTTTGTTTTCTCGCCGCAAGTGAGCACAGCACTGTGCAGCGCGCCCATTTGAATTTTTCGTATTTCCTCTCGTATCGCTTTTCGTACCATCGAGACATACTTTTGTATTGTGGAATTTGTCCTACATTCATCGCTTTCATACCATCGGAAATTTGTACTTCGAGTTTTCGTATTTCAAGGACTCACTGTATACAGGTATACAGTTTACTGGGGAAGATGAATACGACATCCATAGGTTTTTAAGAGATTGTGAGGCTCAGATACAGAGGCTGAAACTTACTAGTGATGGGGAGAAGATTTGGCATGTTAAAGCACATATTAGGTCAAATTCCCCAGCGGCTGAAATGCTTGAGGCTACACTATTCCAAACTGGTCCTACTGCTCATGAATATGAGAAGTTTAAGGAAGCCCTAATTAACACTTTTGAACGTGATTGCTATGTGTCAAACGCTTGGGTGTTTAGGTTTGCAAATAGGGCGCAGCAGTATCCCAACTGTACTGAAGGCCAGGCTTTAGCAAAGGCAGGCAGATGTTATGCAAAAGCTAACAATGCCTTGCTAACTTCAGGCTGGGGAGACTCGCTTCGGGAACTGACTTATGAGAGAGCAGCTCCACTACTAGAATACATTCAGTACTTGCTCTGTCTGAACCCTGCTAGGCAGGATAAGGTACTTAGGCAGACGAAAAGACCTCCTGAAATAGCCTTGCCTGACATGAACTTCAAGTTAAAGGCGAAGGCAGAAGGAAAGGGCTGTAGAGTCTTAGCTGTGCACACAGAGAAAAACACTACTGGAAAATTCTGTACTGTGTGTAAAAAGGCTGGCCATACAGATAAGAAGTGCTGGCATGCTAAAAAGGCACCACACCAGGCAGCCAAAGCCAACCCGACTGCCACGTTTGGGCCTAGTTCTGAAAAGCCGGTAGGCAACAAACAACCAAGTACTAATCCTCCACAGCATAACCAGGCCAAGGCTACAAAGCCAAAGGTACAAAGATGGTGTGTCATACATGGGCAGTGTCCTCATTCTTCGGACTATTGCCCTATTGTCACTGCCAACAGGGAACAACTGAGTAGTAAAGCAAATTCGAGGGAAGCTCAGGGCTGCATGCAGAAGTAACCCAAAGAATCATACAGTCCACCGATGCATGTGTGGCAGCTATAAAAAAGGTGAATCTGCTGTCAATTCCTTGGATTATAGGGAAAGGCCAGGTGTCTTTGATAGTGGACACTGGGGCATGTGCAAACATTATTTCTAGTAAAGTGCTGGAGAGGCTCAGACATCTGATGCCTCACACAAATTGGACATTATCAGCACCCGATGTGATTTTGACAGGTGTGACAGGGAGTAAAATGAAGATCGTAAGCCAGGTACCAATGACACTGAGGGCAGATAAACGATCTCCTGTATTACGTGCTACATTCTATGTGGCTGAGGACTTCTCTCGGCCAGATCATGGGTTATTAGGCCTTGAGTCCATGGAGGAGTATAATGTGGTTATACACCCTCAGAGACATTCCATTTCCTTTAATAGGAAGGAGTCTGTAGGCCTTGTTCCCTCAGCAACCAAATAGGGAGATAGTGGCATCCAACAAGGAGCCATTTAACTAGTAGTAACCCCGACAAGTGAAGCGTCTAAGGAATCACAAGACGAACACAAAACAGAGGATACGGGCTGGAAGCAGGTCAAGGCTTGTTAGTTATTACCATGTAGGGGGTCTTAACTATCAACTAACATAAAGCAGAACAACAACTCACCATTATTTACAATATGTGGATGGCGTTTTAATCAGTACTCAGTATAAATATCTGAAGGGCTAAAATAAATATGCTGAGTACTTAGTCGTAGGGCTGATGTATTAAGTGCAGAATGATGGTTGATTGCTGTTTACTGTCCAGTTGCGGGAAGAGAACTAAACTGTCTGGTGGCAAGGAGAGAACTGAACTCTCTGGTAGCAGGGAGAGAACTGAACTGCTTCGAGCAGCGTCGTGCACGAAGTAAATTAAATTAAACTTATCATTATTGAATATATCACTAAATTTGTTGTTTTTCCATGACCAGATTTATCTCCAGTGATAAATAATATCTTACCCAAATTATTTACCACAAGAATTTATTTACAAAGAAATGTGATGTCGTGGGCGGGAAATTCAAACCCAAAATCCACGAAATACTCCCCCGCCCAAAATATATACAATATTTACAACTGTCCCCACCCAATCAGGGTAAGCCACATTTGGGTGGAACCAAGGGCGGTCCGACGTGATGTCCTCAACGGGGCATCACATCGGTCATTTACGGGTATAAGGAGATGTTGGGTAGCGCCGGTTTGGCTGTCATCTTCTTTCACTTCTAGATCAATTTCTAATGAACACAGTACAGCTTAACCACCAGTCTTGTGGTCAAACAGGCGCTTGTTCTTAGCTGGACTACCCTACATTCTTGATCAGGACTACGTAACAATTTGATGACCCGACCTAGTCGCCATAGTAGTCGAGGCCCGTCGTCGTGTATCAGCACGACATCCTTAACTTGAGGCGCTGCCTTCCCTTTCTTGTATGTCAATTGACGGTGTTGCTCCCTGAGAGATACTAGGTAGTCAGTGGTCCATCTCCTCCACAGATCTCGTGAGATCTTTGTCACATATAGGAGACGTCGGTTTATTCTTGAATTAGTCCGCCAGGTGATGTCCAAGAGATCATCATCCCTGACTTCATGTTTCGGGAACTGTCTAAGACGCCTCCCATTCATAAGCTGTGAAGGAGTAATAGGGAGTGGATCTTCAAGGTCACCATATGTATATCCAAGTGGACGGTCACTGACTGTGGCCTCAAGCTCCAATAATACAGTATCCAGTTCTTCATGGGTTACTAAAGCTCGGCCCAATACCTTTCTCAGGCCAGCCTTTAAGATGCCTCTCACTCTTTCCCAGATAGCACCGAACCATGGCGCCCTGGCCGGTATGAACCGCCATTCACAATTTACCTTTACCAATTCATTCTGTAACCTCGGATCATTTTTCACCTCCCTCAACACACTGGCACCACTTATAAATGTAGTGGCATTATCGCTAATTATGAGTTCAGAGAAGCCTCTCCTGCTACAAAACCGACAGAAGGCATGAATGAAGGACTCACAGGAGAGGTCTGACACTGTCTTAATGTGTATAGCCCTAGTAACTGCACAGGTAAACAAGACTACATATAATTTTCCTACAGTACCCTTTTCTTTAACGGATAGAGCACCTGTGTAGTCTACTCCTGTTACTTGAAATGGATTCACTTCCTGAACCCTAAAGTATGGTTACGGCGGAGCCTGTACAGCACTATACTGTATGGGGCACCTTGTAACCTTTTACAAGTTATACATTTCCTTAAAACCTTCTTTACAACTTGTCTGATCCTAGGAATCCAAAATCTTTGTCTTATGTAACTTACAACATAACTTACTCCACTATGGCTACACACCTTGTGGCAGTACTCAGAAAGGAGAGCCGCTAACCTATGTTTACTAGGTATTAGGATAGGGACTTTGCTTCATCCTTTAAGTCTGATAACTGTAACCTACCCTTACAACACAACAGCCCACCTTCCATATAGAGGCCTAACTGCTTCACAAAATTACCTGGTGTGCCCTTTCCAGTGGATAAATAATGGTAATCCTCAGGGTACTCTTCCATTTGAGCTAACTTAATCATTACAGATTCTGCTGTCCTTAATTCCGGTACTGTCAAATAAGCCGGCATTGCCTCATGTGTTCTTTGTCTCCTATCTTTCAGTGTCTTGATAAATCTCAATACCCATGCCATCACATGCGTTGTCTTCGCATAAGAACCATATTGGTCCCGATTCAATATGGCAGGAAGGGTTACCGATACTGGCAATGACAGGGTCTCTTCAAGGAGACAACCGTGGTGTCCCCAACTTCCTCAAATGGACCATTTTCCGGCCACATATTTTGGTGAGGTAGCCATGTGGGCCCTCCCCATCACAAAGAGGAACATATTAAGGATGCATGTAACGTCCCTCTGGAAACCATATCACTGGGGTTGTACTTAGTAGAGACATACCGAAATTCAGCATCAGGGACTAATGCCTTTATTTCATAAATTTTGTTCTGAACAGAAACAGGCAACAGTCTCTTACTAGACAACCAGTATAGGGTTATCTGGCTATCCATCCAGAGGTATATGTTCTCTATGGTTAACTCGTCCGCATAGGCCTCATAAATATACTTGGCAAGACGAGCTGCTAGCATGACAGCAGTCAGTTCTAATTTTGGTATAGTGAGGGGTTTAATGGGTGCTACTTTGGCCATTGCCATAGCAAATCTACTACTTCCGTCACTAACTATGTAGGCTGCTACACCATAAGCAGTGGTGCTTGAGTCACTAAATAGATGCAGCGTGACCTTTTTACTATCAGTAATGTGGTAGGTGGTGGGGACCATCATCCACTCACTTGATGTAGTGCTGCCTACTTCCTTAGCTTTCATCGTTCTTTTTCTGTGCCTGCCCTCCTCTCTTCCTATTTCTCCTATCTTTCCTGCCACTTCTTATTCCTTTTCTTTCCTTTACAGGTGGCTTTACATTGAGTGACAAGCCAAATGGTTTCCTGTAAGCCAAGAAACTATTTACAATGCTGGGTGGTAACCATATAACCAAACCATACGTGCTCCCTACATGTCAACAAGTGGGTTGGTGGAGGGTTGGTGCCCCTCCCTGTAAAACAACTAACTCAGTGTCAAATGGCCACCCTTTGCGGGATTGTGGTGTCTGGCAATAGGCGGGATTGTGGTGTCTGGCAATAGACAGATATATAGAACTTGGTGGGGAAATACAATGTTGGTACTGTTAATTATATCCTCATATATCTCCTGCCATTCAGCCTCCATATCTTCCAGTATGGGAACATCCCACCCACATCCAATACACCATAGATTTTCTTGCACGGATGGTCACCGGCAATAATACTCCCAGAGGGTCAAACACACCTTCAGTTATGCTCAACACCTCATGTTTCATCAATACTGTGGGTCTACTTTCGTGTCCCTTCACCTGTTACATGTCCTTGTCAGTTAGCCAATTAATGCCAAGTGCCTTTACTTTGTCCTGAATTTCAGAAGCCAAACCCTTTAGGTGGAGTATCTTCCGTAATTTCACACTGTTTGTTACCCACTCTCTTAAGGACAAATTGGCACTTGAAAATACTCTCAGGGCATCCCAACACAGTTGTTGTAAAGCATCCTCATCTTCTTCGGTTCCTTGCAATTGTCAATATCCAACCCTTTCCTTAATATATCAATCAAGGCCTTATCCTCCTGAACCACTGATAAATGTTTTTGTATGGTGACATTCAAGAGGAATTGGGAACAAGTGGCTCCAAACAACACTGCCTTGAACCTTTATATCAAGTAAGGGCTATTTAGAAATAAAGATTCAACAGGCCAAAGAAATCTAGTGGCATCCCTATCCTTTTCAGATAACCTCACCATAAGAAATGCCTTCTCGATGTCACTCACCCAGGCAAAACGATGACACCGAAAGCGCAATAATATCTGTGTGAGGTCATTAACCAAAGATGGGCCTGCGTGTAAGCAGTCATTCAGACTATATGTCCTCTCATGCTATGTAGCTGAACAATCAACCACTACTTTAATTGGTGTTGTTAAGCTATCTTTAGTGACACTATGGAGAGCTAAATAGTGTACAGGATGGCTTACCAGACTCTTGTCCTCCACCTTATCTATGAATGCTCTTTCTAACTGATCCTGGATGACTTTACAATATTGTTTGCAATAGTTGGGATCTTTTATGAATTTATGCTGCAAACCTCTCAATCTGCCTAAGGCTAACTTAAAATTATCAGGCAACTTATCAACGTTTTCTTTCCACGGTAATTCCACAACATATTGTCCCTGTTCTTTGGAATATTGCACCGTTTCATAGAAGTTACCTAATACCTTCTCTCCCTTCTTATCGGTCTCATTGGGACTAATTCCTATGTGATCTAAGTTCCAAAGAGCTGTCAGATCCTTGATTTCTGGAGAAGTATTCCTGCCATCAATATTTGCTAGCTCCATTATTGGATCTATTGCCAGTTTCAGAACAGTTACCAGCTCTACATGCATATCTTCTTCTGACCGATAAGTGCCACTCAATGTATAACCATCAACTGTGGGTAACAAAATTATGTCTCCTTCCCTTATATAACCAGCGTGTACAAAATGATAATAAGAGTCCGCTCCAATCAGCAGTTCGACCATATCCCCCCTAGTGACACTTGGATCTGCTAACTTGTAGCCCAGAGCCTTCAGATCCCGCACATTATGTTGCAGCCCCTTCCCTGGCTTATAGTTAGGTAGTTCGTCTACAACCACCGCCCTCAACTTGCGCACCTTTCTACGATGGCGGTAAAACAACTCCACTACCTCATACTCATTACATCCCATAGAGCCAGTAAATCCTTGTAGTTGTAAATGTTCCTTTCTCATCTTGTTTACCTTCAAGTTCGCTAAACTTGATCTTAGAACAAAAGGTAGGTTGTGAGCATTGATCTAATAAGGCCCTAACCTTGTTCTGCTGGCCCGTTTGAGTAACCAATGGAATCCGAATCATTGGCAACAACACTGATTTATGACTCGATGCCACAGCCATTGTCACTGTTGGTTCTTGGGTTACTGTTTGTTCATGGGGTTCAGAATGAGAAGCTGGTCACAATTAGTTGTAGTGTTTCTGCTAGCAATATCGACATGGCCTTACTTTGGGATTTGTACGATCCTTACTACCACGATCTGCCGACAAACACCTGACACAGATTCAACTGCTTTGCTCTCTTTAATTTTGCCTTCTTTGTTTTATCCTTTGCACGCTTAGCCCAAAAATGGTCTGGTTTAAAACACAATTTACATCCATCCCTCTGCATAGGTACAGTGTGTTTCACTTGCTTCACTGCATATACTGCTGTAGCGGTCGCACCCAAATGTTCCGTGGGATTCTGTCTACTTTCAATATTACACACCTCCGTCTTTAGCACACGAATGTAATCATCTACATTCAACCACTTCTCTTTAAGTTCACGTTTGATCACTTCCAGAAGTGTACTAGGGAGTTTATTATGTAACAAAACAGCACAAATTTCACTCACAGTGACTCCCATTGCACATAGTGATTCTAACTCACACTCAAATGATGCAGAAAAGTGTTCATTCACTTCATACGCTGCAGGAGGTAAATTACATACTTTTGCAATGTGGGCAGCCTTAATGCAATCTTCTTGACTGTAGGTATTCTTTAAAACTGTGACTGCTAATTCATAACTAGCTGCTACCAAACTGAATCCACTAATAATTTGGATCGCTTCACCACTTAATTGTCCCTTAAGGTATGTAAATTTCTGGATGTCTCTTAGATCGGTTCGAGGGTGCACACTACAGTCAAATAGATCCCACTGAATTGGATCACCATCAAATATTGGCAATTTCAGGGACAGTAATTTAATTCCCGTTGCTTTCCGACTCTCTGTCTGTTTATGTACTACCGAGTCCTTGGTGGATAATTCTAGAGCACTCTCTAATTCTATCAAGTGTCTGTTGACCTTATTAACATATTTCATATCACTGACCACTTCTCCTTCTAGATCTTCATCAGGATATAATTCATACAATTCCTGATTGTAAGACTCAAGCTCAGCAAGGATCTTCTCAACCATCACTTTCATACTTTTGATGTCATGAATGGTTGCCGCATGTTCTATAAATTCTGTCAAGTTAGTGGTCAGTTTAGTAATGGCTCCCTTTTGGCTGCTCTAAGTCTCTTTAAAGATTTAATTTTATCCATTTTTAACAATATATAGGCAATTAAGTGAGAGAAGATGACAGCAAATGCAGATTTTTAAGTTAAATGTAATCTTTCATGGGTAAATCCAAGTAAAATAAAATGAAATAAAACTAAGAAGAATTTCTATATTAAAATTTCGACAAATAATTCTGTCAAGCTCCTGTGAGGATAGTATGTTAGGCAGTCGAGGAGATCAAACCCTAAACCCCCCTCACTAGGAGCTTGTTGCTCAAGAAAGCAACACGCTCTTTTCAGAAGGCCATCCAACACCCTTTTGTTGCCTGGTGTATCCAGGTGTACCCCATCCCATGACAGGTCAGACTCATTCATCTCCATGACGATAAACCGAGCCTTTGCGAGAGGAAAAGTTCTCTTCAGACACAGGTTCACTCCGTTTCTGGCACGGATATATTCTTCATAGGTCATGCCTGGGGGGTTTGTCCTTTTCTCGATGCCGACAATGAAACAGTGGCCCCCTGTCTCATCCTCGATTTCCTTAGCCAAGACTTCTATATCGAGGGCCAACTGATTCAAGGCCGTATCTCGGGATAAGTCGTTCCCCCCCACGATCAGAATAGTAGTCTGGCCTGTATGTTATGATGACCTGGTATTATTTACTATCTCTTATTGTGCTGACCTTGGCAGCAGGCACATCAAATTTGCGGACATAAAAGGCTGGAGCATCATCTGGATACTGCACTGGACGATCTAATAGGAATCTCTGGACATAAGAATCCCCAAAGAAGGCTACTTTCTTCAAAGGGAACGGATAATCTACTGGGGAGGGTTCAAACCCTACCCTGACATCCCCTCAACCACGTGCAGCCTCCCCCAGTGCTCCGCACAACATATGGTTGACCACCGACACAGCACAAACAATGTTCCCGCTCTCACACCCGCAACCCCCTATTATTTATCACTAAATATAATCCTGGTCATGGCATCAATTTATGTTAGTTATTATCACTGTAAGGGGTCTTAACTATCAACTAACATAATGCGGAACAACAACTCACCATTATACAGGTATACAGTATGTGGATGGCCTTTATCATTCTTTTTCTGTGTCTGTGCTCCTCTCTTCCTATTTCTCCCATCTTTCCTGTCACTTCTTACTGCTTTTCTTTCCTTCATAGGTGGCTTCAAATTGAGGGACAAGCCAACTGGTTTCCTGTAAGCCATGAAACCATTTACAACGCTGGGTGGTTGCCACATAACCAACCCATACGTGCTCCCGTGTCCACAAGTGGGTTGGTGGAGGGTTAGTGCCCCTCCCTGTAAAATAGGTAACTCAAAGTCAAGTGGCCACCCCTTACAGGATTATGGCATCTGGCAAGAGATAGATAGATAGATGAGGATGGCATTTTAATCAGTACTCAGTATAAATATCTGAAGGGCTAAAATAAATATGCTGAGTATTTAGCTGTAGGGCTGATGTATTAAGTGCAGAATGATGGTTGATTGCTGTTTACTGTCCAGTTGCGGGAAGAGAACTAAACTGTCTGGTAGCAAGGAGAGAACTGAACCTTCTGGTAGCAGGGAGAGAACTGAACTGTTTCGAGCAGCTTCGTGCACGAAGTAAATTAAATGAAACTTACTAACTAAATATGTTGTTTTCTCCATGATCAGATTATCTTCAATGATAAATAATATCTTACCCAAATTATTTACTACAAGAATTTATTTACAAAGAAATGTGCTGTCGTGGGCGGGAAATTCAAACCCAAATTCCACGACAAGACTATAGTGAGTGGGAATCACCACTTACCCAGTCGGACTGTCTGCAAAATTCCTGTCCAAGTACCTCACGTGGCAGTGGGAAATGACATGGCATGCTTATCAGAGACCGTAAAACATAAGGCATTGTCGCTGAAGCCCACCCTGAGCAGTGTCGGACAAGGCCAGAAGACGCCCCTCTTCATCGCAAATATGAGTGGTGGTGCAGTTAAGCTCAGAGATGGTTGTTATATAGGTGACCTGATCTGCTATGATGCCCCTGTAAAGGAAGTCTACGATGTACCGGTGATCTCTCCAGTAGTTACATCGCAAACAATGACTCAGTCAGAACCTACATGTCTTGGGAAAGGAAATTTGCTAGGACAATACGTGAGGGTAATAGACAATGTTGACCATAAAGTGCAACTGCTAGCACTTCTTAAAGAATTCTCCGATATAAAAGCACTTCCAGGAGAACCGCTAGGTAGAATGGCAAGTTGAAGCATCATATTGATTTGTGCTCTGGTACAAATCCGATATATGTGCCTGGATACCGTCTACCGCACAGCCAAAGGAAAGCAGTGGAAGAGAAAGGTGAAAAGATGCTTCATGATGGAGTCATTCAGCCTTCCTCCTCACCTTGGAATGCACCGCTCTTTTAAAAAGTATGGTGGTGTGAGACCTGTTGTGGATTTTCTGCAAGTGAACAAGGTAACTGTACTGGATCATTATCCAATTCCACATCTCAGAGACTTACTACAGTCCCTGGGTAAGGGAAATACTGTTTTCACTTGCCTGGATCTAGCATCAGGGTATTGGCAGGTGGAGCTGACCGAAGAGTCTCGTCTCATCACTGCCTGTAGCACTCGCAGTGGGCACTTTGAATTTCTCCGGAAGCCTTTTGGACATAGTAATGCTCTTTGACATTTCAGAGGATGATAAATCAGTTGTTTGGTGACATATTAGGGCAGGACGTCTTGGCATATCTAGATGACTTAATAATTGTGAGCAAGGGCATGGACACTCACTTTAATACGTTAAAATGAGTGATGGAAAGCTTAAGGTCCGCAGGCCTGAAAATCAAGTTGTCAAAGTGTGAATTCCTGAAGTCAAGTGTTAGGTTTCTGGGGCACTTAGTTGATGGTGATGGCATCAAGGCTCTTTGGACAAGGTTATTGTCGTGATAAATTTCCCAACACTCAAGTCCAAGGATGACGTTCGCTCGTTTCTTGGACTCACTTGCTTCTACAGGAGCTTTGTCCACAGATATGCTGCTATCACATCACTGTTAACAACGCTTCCTAATTACACTCAACCTTTTTACCTGTGCACGGACATCTCAGGTTCGGGAATGGGAACGGTGTTACAGCAAAAGGATGAGAAAGGAAAAACGCACACCAATGAATATGCCAGTAGAACATTAAGACCCCCAGAAAAGAATTATTCGGCAACACACTTGGAGACATTAACAGTCGTGTGGGCATTAGGACGTTACCAGGATACCACCATCGGCTACCGGATAATTGTTTTAACTGACCATGCACCCATATGCGACTTGTTTAAAGGGAAGAACCTGCAAGGTAAGGTCGTGCATTGGTACAGCAAGGTAATGGAGTTTGTCCCAGAAGTCAGATATTTACTGGGCCGACAAAATGTTGTTGCCGACGTGCTGAACAGAAACACTGCTGTTGCCATATCTGAGGATATCCCTCTTGCTGGGTATTGCTTGGACACGGTAAAAGCACAGCAACATAGGGATGCGATGGGGTCTCAAGTCATCTATGCCTTGGAGTCTGGTGAAGAGTCTTGTCTACCTGAACTTCTGGTACTGATGACTCGCTTCCACCTTCAACATGGTCTTTTATATAAGAAACCACCAGGGAAGTCCTGTGTATCAGTTGGTTGTTCCTGCTACTCTTCAGCAAGCCGTGTTACAGTTGGTTCATGATGCAACTCAAGCGAGTCATCCCGGACACGACAGATGCATACGTGAGGCAAGAAAGAAGTATTACTGGCCGACCATGAGGAAGGACATAGAAGCCCACATTAGTCAATGTGTCAAGTGTGCAGAAATACGAGGAACAACTGGACCTTCAACTCCCATCTTGGAGTATCCCCTACCAGAAAAACCTTGGGATACAGTCTCCATTGATCTGTTGGTGTTGCCAAAAAGTCATCAAGGCTCAAGCTTTATATTGGTGGCAGTGGACTATTTTTCACGATTCACTGTTGTAGCACCTTTACAGACGAAAACTGCAGAGGAGGTGGTGCACGCTTTTGTAACCTCAGTGATCTGTCCATATTCTACACCCAAGGTATTGCTCAGCGATAAAGGCAGTAAGTTTCGTAACCAAGTGTTACAGGAAATCTGTCGTACATATGGGCTAAAGCAAATCTTTGTTGCGCCTTTACAGTCCCAAGAGCAATGGCCTTGTGGAGAGGACAAACAAGAAGATATTGGAAGTCTTGAGACCAGCGATCAACTCATGGGAGGATAACTGGCAAGACTGGTTACCACACGTAGCGGTGGCCATAAACTCCTCAAACAATTACTTAACTGGGAAATCTCATTACATCCTTTATGAGGAGGAGAAGGTGTTACTCTACAATTTGCTAGCTGGACCTCCAACTCTAGTGTACACTCAAGAGGACTACAACAAAGTCCAACTTGCCAAGTTCCAACGTATACTGTACATAGTGATGTACGGAAAAGATTAAAAGTTTCAAGAGCGGAGATGATGGCGAAACAACACAAAGGTAGTCAAGAAATGATGCTGGAGGTAGGCCAGAACATAATGATCCACAACCCTGAGAGAACTTCCAAGCTCAAACCTAAGTTTTGCGGACCATGTACCATTATCGAATGAGTGCATGGACATACTTATAGAATAAGGGATGATGCTAATGGAACTCAGGAGATAAAATATGCTGACAGGATCAAACCAGTAAGTCACATGAGCTAGGCCTAACTAACCTATCGTCTGATGTGTTGTCCCCTGTCTTTGTTGCAGTCTATGTCGTCATCCGTACCTGTCCCTAACCAAGAGTATTGCAGCAAGCTATGATCCCACAGCAAGGACGATTAAGGGAGTATCTACTCCTGCAGAAAACATGGCTGTGACTTGTACTCCTAATGCATAGCTTGAGGTGGACTTATGGAACGATGTCAGACACGGACACGACTGCACTGATGCCAGGAACCCTGAAGAGCCCACTAGGCAAAGTCATAGTAGTAGAAGATGCAGTATACATCCACTATCCGATGGAAGACTATCTCCGAGCTCCAGACACTGTTAGAGATGCCTTCGGGCGATTATTTCACCTCAAACAGCAACTGTTGGAAATAGGAAAGTCATTTGACCTGAACTCACAGCTGATGAAATCGGACAGTGAAGCTTTCATACAAGCCTTGCATGGAACAGTCGTGCTTCAGACTGGACATATAGACAGGCTCACTAAATTACATGTCGCTTTACCTAATGCAGATTCTGATCTTTCCCAGCATGTCCATGCACGTACTAAGAGAGGACTTATGGACCTTCTAGGTATCTGTCTCAAAAGCTCTTTGGTACGGAGCTAGATAAGGACGTAGTACAATTGGGCAGACAGCTGCATGATTTGGCATTGGCGGCTAAGGCAAATAAGACTAACCCTACACACGTATGAACAATTTCACTAACAAAATTAACGAGATAACTGAGACTACCAACCATCTTGTAGGAGTTGTGAACAACATCCAAACTAACCTACCAACCCTAACTAACTTAGTGTTAATCGCTGAGTGCTTACATACTCTCGATGAGTCAGTCACTGCTTTGGAGTTGCATGTAGCCAATATGGTGGACGGCTTAATCGATGCAAGTCTGAATAGCGTTAATGCTTTATTGCTTACTACTCATGTTTTAAATAGTGCTCTTGATGCAGCTATGGTGAAGCATGGACTTAAGCCACTTTTTGGTATAAATCAGCTGGAGTATTATTATCCACTATTGGAGGCCCAGTTGGCCCATGATGGCATCCTGATATTCGTAGCTATGAGGAATGCTGTAACATACCACGAATGGTGGTTCATTCCTTTCCCTTTTGCTACTACTAACAACACACTTGTCATTCTGAACAAGGGTCCAGAGGTGCTAGTTGTGTCTGATGACAAAATGTATATAGCAGAAATGACTGTGGGTGAATTTGAGAAGTGTAAGGCTTCCTTTCTTGATCTCCATATATGTCCTGCTTTCCATTTTGTCTTAGACGTAGATGAGTGTAAGATGGCCTTGTTGGACATGAACACTTCCTCTACATTGCAACGTTGCACTTTCCAACCCATTCACCTCAAATCAGTTTTCCATGCTCCTGTACATGCGAAACAGTACTTCTTCTTTCCTGAGACAGAGGACGTAACACTGATGTGTGCCTCACATCACCAGTTCCTATGTAGTCGGTTACTACACTGCACCCGATTTTTGTGAGTTGCACAGTAAAGAGATAGTAATTCTACCTAACATGAAACATCTAGCCTTGTTGGTGAATTTCTCGTCCCAGGTACGACCCTTTCTACCTTCATTCAATGTTTCTCTGTTGAATGTGAACAGGCTGTCTAATGTGTTAAAAAAAAAAAAAAAAAGAGTAGAATTTGTCTCCCACCTGAACAAGACTGCTTTAAAACTATATGTACTGTCCTATCTTCCTTCATACCTTTCTCCTTCCTATTTTGGTCCTGGCATTGGTCTTCTACTTCTTGTGGTCTTGTCCTGTGTTTGTGTTCGGGGCTACTATCTGAAAGGCCTTAAAGTGAGAAACCCACTAAATCCACGGGACCGTGCTTGCGGATTGCAAGTGGACTTGCCTGAATAGTTAGCTACCCTACACAATGGTTAGGCTACACAGTAGTTAGGACTACAATGTTGACGGGGATGTCGAAAAGATGTGGCCAAGCAATGTTCTGGTGCTGAACATCATTTACACAATGGGTTAAGTCTCACACTATTTTTACATATTACATACTGAGATGTTTATTCACAATTCAAGAGTGTGTAATATAGTGTGAAGATAAACAACCAAACATAATTGCACTAAAAGTGTGGCTTGGGGATAAGATGAGTGCCCAGATGTGCAAGCCAGCATTTCTCGGACGAAAACACAGGGTGAAAGACGGTGACAGAAGGATATAAAAGATGCATATGTTTAAGTCTTGGGGAAACATATATTTATGTTAATGTATTTTATGTAATTAAGTCTTATTGAGATGTAAGATGTGCATGGTAAAGTAGTAATACACGCCTATTCATGTACATCTCTCACTCTCTCTAAGAGATATTGCATCTCTAAATAAGCTGACCTAAGCCTGTTCCCAGTGTGGGCAGAGCAAAAGCAACCAGATTACACTCAGCTCTCGTAAGAGGGAGATGTACGACTCTGATTTACTCTTTCGTCGCAGTTGTATCTTTCCGTGGCGTATTAAAGAGCGAAAACACAACTGCTCCAGTTTCTGTTCACTTGAGCACTACCATTACTTCTGACTCACAGGTCACCACCCCTATTCCTGCCGCCTGCCGTGGCAGCAAGACTTAGCTGCGGGAAGTGACCAGCTGGGGAACTTAGTGTATTCCATACCAGCCGGAAAAAGAGGCAGTGTAGTTGATTAGAAACAGTAGCACAATCTTCGTTGGGCCAACGACTACTAACAACCAGGAATGCTTCACAAACACCAAATTTCCTATTGCAAACACCAGATCTAATTACAACAGTGCCCAAAAACTATACATAAGCACTATTGGTATAGCGAAATATGTTGCACAGCTGGGATGGGGTTAAGAGTGGAAATTTAAAGGGACAGAACTGCACAGTACCTTCCTTACTCACAGCTCATTTGGTACTGAATAACCTGTCTGCTCTCTTGCTGGTATCAGGACCCACAGTTGCCAACTCATTACTTTTGACAAGCACTGAGCAAGGTATGACACCCCCAAAAATGATGCAAATTGGCCAAAAACTGATTTTCCTGTGAAGTTTTTCTGCATTCATGATGCCAAAAGCGTCAATGAGTATTTTTGCAGCCAGACCCTAATGATTACTAACGTGTCATCGTGTACGAAGGGGTTAATAACCCCAGGCGATGAACAACCCTTTACAGTACCAGTGTCAGTGACATCGTTAGTGTGACCTATAAAAAAAAAAGCTAGAACAACTATGGGAAGGGAACGAAGGTCACTGGTATGTTTACACAACTCTATGCTACCATTCCAAGCAGTACTGCTTGGTTTTTCATCATCATCATCATCATCTGGACCTCCTTTCCCACCGTACAGCAGGGTGAGGAGCAGCCACGTCCAGACAGCCCAAAGTTGCCCAATCCTATGGTCCATGCTTCCATTCACTCACCATTTAAGCCCCCAGAATCGTGGCTTTATCTGATACGCCAAGAACATTCATCATATACTGTGGCTTCATATAAACATATCCAAGAGTCAATCCGAATGCTGTCATGTTAAGATGGGGTGCCAAATCCCTGATCGTGCGCTTCTCCTCACAATATTCATCCAGCCAGCTCGATCTCTTGTCAATTCCCTAACCTCAACAACTTCCACACCTTGCTTCCTCATACATTTGTTCACCATATTCCTCCACCTTCTCCTTGGCCTACCTTGCCTCCTCCCTCCTTCAAATTCAATCAGAGATACCTTTTTCAATACTGTATTGTCATTCACTCTCTCCACATGACCATGCCATCACAGTTCACTCTCTTTGACTCTGGTGTCCACAGACTTCCTCACTCAACACATCTATCACGAATCACATTATTTCACATCTTATCCACTCTCTGTATGTCACATACATTCCTCAGCAGTCCCATCACTACTCTCACTCTTGACTTTTCATTTTCACACAACACCATAGCCTCACATCCTTTTGCTAAAGATGGCATGAACACTCTTCATATATGCCTCATGCAGCTGCAACACTCAAGACTCTGTTTCTTATCAAGGCCTTAACTGCACCAGCTACTTTTCTTCCTTGTGACACTCTGCTTTCCACTTCCATTGCACATTTTCCTCTCTTTTCTATCACTGTACCCAAGTATCTGAACTCTCTCACCAATTCCAATCTCTCTCCATTCACTGTAACATCACACTGGGAGTCACCTCTCTCAATCACCATCACTTTACTCTCTTCTACATTTACTCTCCAGGCTCAACACTCACAGGCATCAGCAAAACTCTGCAATAGTCTACCAAGTTCCTGTCCAGTATTTGCAAGTAGTACTGCATCATCAGCATACAACAAATTTGAGATAGTCCATCCATCAACATTCATTACTAATGAGGTCTCCCTCTCCATTACTCGTGTTTTTACTTCTCTCCTCACCCCATCCATATATACATAGTAAAATCTCAAATTTCGATGGACATACGTACCAAAAAAAATGCATCTAAATTCAAAACATCTAAATTTAAACTGAACTTCTTATGGGAAAAATCAATTTGGGTCCAGGGCCTCCCAATTTCACTAAGTAAAATCATGATTTTTTGCCACACTCCCTGTAACCTTTACGAACTATAAGTGTGGTTAAGTAACTGTAGTTCTGCACTGCATTGCCATACTGTACTGTGGTGTAGAATACAGCAAAATTTGTTACAGTTTGTCAGTATCCTGTCACAATTTTTATTAGTTAAAGCACACTGTATAGTACAGTACAAACCTTAGGTTATGGAATACAGTAAAAGTCCCATTATTCGGCATCTATGGGACCAGGGTGATGCCGAGAAATTAGATTTGCCGAATAATCAAAAACCTACCCACTCAGTACCTTAAATATATTGGTGAGCACTCATCACCACTTATGGTACGGTATTACAACTGTGTTTGGAGAGAGTACTGTATACTGTACAATACTGCAATCAATACAGTACTATACCTGAATCTGAAATATATATATATATATAAATTAGTGAACATATACAAGGGTAATGACACAGTAGGCCTACAAGTCAGATAACACTTCCTCGATGGCCAAAATGATATGGAATATTACCTACCAGCTCAGTACATCACCTGTATTGGTGAACTCATCACTACTTATATTATTACAAATATGTTTGGAGTGAGTACTGTATACAGTACTTTTTCCAAACAAAATAAAATGGTCGGAAAATTGCATAAAATAAAGTAAAGGGATCTGAATTAGTAAGGTCTTTCTGATGAAAGTTATACCTTACATTTAGCACTCACTCTTTTGTTCGTTTTTTTGTTTACATATGAAAGGAGAGTACTGATGGAAACAGTAATGTATTCCATGAACCCCTTAATAACCTCCGACATTGAACAACCCTTTACAGTACCGATGTCGAGTTAGTGAGCTATGGAAAAACGTGAACAATTATGGGAATGGAACGAAGGTCACTGGTATGTTTACACGACTATGCTACGATTCCAAGCAGTCAGGGGGTCAGTAAATCTCAGATGTTTTCGCCCATTTGGTAAATGCACTGTAACTTTATCAATTCTCCAGTCAATCATAGCGAATCATAGAATGGGTTTAGGAAGAAAAATAACACAATTCTAGGTGCACAAGACAATTATCTTCACATCTTATAAGAAAATGGAAGAAATTAAATCCCTCTCTGAGTACGTAAAGTTCTTCCATTCTTCTGAAATCAATTTATTTTTCTTAACGATGGGAAGATAATCGTCTGGCTCACCTTGCAATGTGTTATTTAGCTTCCTAAACCCATGCTATGATTCGCTATGAGTCATGGAAAGATTGATAAAGTTACGGTGTACTTACCAAATGGGCGAAAAAATCTGAGATTAACCAACTGCCTAACTGTTTGGAATCGTGGCGTAGTCATGTAAACACGCCAGTGACCTTCGTTCCCTCCCCATAATTGTTCAGTTTTCTTTATGGCTCACACTAACTTAACATCACTGACATCAGTACTGTAAAAGGTTGTTCAGTGCCGGAGGTTATTAAGGGGTTAATGGGATATATTACTGTTTGCATCAATGCTCTCTCTTTCATGTTAAGCACAAAAACAAACGAAAGAATGAGCACTTTCATCAGAGAGACCTTAGCAATTCATATTCCTCCAGTTTATTTTTAAGTATTTTTCTGACTTTAGGTTAGGTTAGGTTTGGTTAAATTATTAGGTACAGTTAAACTCGGTTAGGTTTAATTAAACAGGACAGTCCCATCATTATGCTGAGGAATCAAAATGCTAGAGCTGTCACAGCCGTACAGCTAAAAAAACAACGGGGAAACTGATTTAACAAGCAACATTTTTTTATGGGTAATGCATTACAGTGTCAGTGGTTCATGGGCTACTCAATTACCGGTAAGTGTCATTTTCAGGAAGGCATCAAGAATGAAAGAATGAAAGCATGGGGGCTTGGAACGTAACCCTCGCTAATTTGGTGGGGGTGGTTACTGTAGTGTATGATACTGTGCAATACAGTAATCCCTCCAATATCCGGATCAATAGAGCCATCGGTAGGTTCGGTTATTGGTTTCGTCCGGATATTGGGCCCCAGCTTATGGACTTGTACTTATGGACCCTAACTCAGAGACACACCTATACAACTCCCTCTGGACATGCATAGCACCTATTTAAGACCCAAATCACACCAATAAGGCACATAACTGACTGAAATAAATGCAAAAGAAACATGAAATGAGGGTTTAGAAGTATGTTCATACATTAATAAACATTCTGGTACTTATGGACCCTAACCTAGCCTAACTCTCAAAAACACATTCCTACTGCACATGCATGAGGTAAGTATAGTATGGAAAAAAGTACAGTATGAAACATTCTGGTAAGTATAGTATGGAAAAAAGTACAATATGAAACATTCTGGCTACTTTCAGCAAGTCCCTGGCCACCTCGATGAATAACCGCCTCCTCTCGGACTCTGACAGTAAAAACGATTTCCTGAAGCACTTGCACTACACTCTTCCTGAAGTCTTGCACTGAACTTAGTCAATAACACACAGAAGTCCATTCTCTTCACAGTGTTCACTTTAGTCCAAATAATGTTCCATTTTAATTTCGTGTTGCACATTAACTTTTCCCGATTTTTTTTTATTTTCCAAAGCCAAAACAAAGAAGGTTAGTTACGTTAAATTTTGTTTCCACTGAGTTTTTTCTCTCATTTCGAAAACCTTAACACAACACACCGTTTTTTCACTGCACAACACTCAAAATTCCCGTGTGGTCTAGTGGAGAAGTTCTTGCTGTTTATTCACTGTCAGAGTCCGAGAGTATCACTGGCAGGCGACCAAGGGGTGCATGCTGGGTCGTGGTGATGGCGTACCGACTACAGAAGACTCTGACGAAAGCCGCAAACTCACATCGAGCAGTGACTCCACTGTAGCTGACGTGCTGGGCTGTGGCTCGGAGAATGAGGGCCTGTCTTGGGGAGGCAACGGAGTGGAGCCAGGGCTTGGCACAGCGGGAGTCACGGGCCTGAAAAAACTGTCAATCGTTGACTGACGCAAGGACCGACGATTCTGGCGATTGATGATGTGCTGCCGGAAAGCACGCACTTCCTCCACAAGTCCCAAGGGCCCCATCTCCCTGTCGCAGTCTGGGTGTTCCAGGTAGTCCAGGACGAACTCTAGATGTTCCCGGAGTGCGCTCAGCTTGGGGATGGCTGGAGTAGTGTCCTGCTGAGAGGAGTCCGCATCATCATCGCCTTCGTCGTCGGAATCTTCAAGTTCGGGACTGACACCAGCAACCGAAGACGCGATCTCGATATCAGACAACGTCTGATACCCAGGATCACCCTCGTCGTCGTCCAACCACTCACGTACATCGTCCACATCAACAACGTAGCCGTGCGTACGTAGCCGTGCATGGAAGTCATCCACGTCAAACCCTAGGAAATCGTACTCCACATCTGTTCCGAGAAGCAGACGAGACCAACCATTTTCAAGAGTTTTCACAGGGACTTCCTTCCATGCACTAGCCCAGTTGTACAGCGCAGACTTGATGTTGTAGCGGCGAAGGTTTTCCAAAGTCCGCTTGCCTCGAGTGTCACGTCCTTCCCTGCACTCATCCTCGTCCTCAAGAACAACCATCACCTAGTCCAGGAACTTCCGACGGTACAGGCGCTTTGTTGCCACGATCACTCCTTAGTCCATGGGTTGAATGAGAGCAGTCGTATTAGGTGGCAGAAACATGCACCTAATACGGCCATTCTCAGCAACCAAGTCCTTGTCGCACAGGTGGGCAGGTGCATTGTCGAGCAGAAAGAAAGCCTTTACCTGGTCGCGAGAGATTCCCAGTGTCTTCGTCTGGTACTGGATGACCTCCTTGACGAAGTGACGGTGAAACCAGTCTTTGAAAATCACAGCTGTGAACCCATGCTTTCAAAGAATGGTACCATACGACAGGAAGGATATCCATCACCCCACGAAGGCACCGAGGCTGCTTTGCACGGCCAACAACAACGGGCTTAAGCCGGTGCATGCCGTTAGCACTGGCACAACACAAAGCAGATATCCGTTCCTTAGAAAGCTTGCGGCCAGGTACACGCTTCTCCGTCTCATCGGCTAGAGTGTTCGTTGGCAGCGAGCGATAGAATAGGCCAGTTTCGTCTGCGTTATAGACTTGACCGAGAGTGAGGTCCTCCCTGTCGATCAAGCCTTTCACCTTGTGCCGAAACTCGTCAACTCCATCCTCGTTAGCGTCCAATGCTTCGCCATGTGCTTTACGGTTAGTAAGGCCATGTCGTAACTTGAACGCGAAGAGCCAACCCTCGGATGCCTTGAAGTCTAGGGCGTCGTGAAGCCTTGCAAACTTCTCAGCAGCAGCCTTCAGCTCCGTTCCACGTACCATCACACCAGCTGCACGTTGCTGTCGGTACCAAATCAACGTGGATCGGTCGATTTCTGCAAACTTGGGGGTAAACATAACCTTCCTTTCCACGTTGCGTTTGCTTCTCGATGAGAAGTCAGCCGTGTACTGCATGGGTTTGTCTCGGGAACGTTTGATATCAAACAAAGTCGACCGGGCCAGGTTAAACTCGCGGAGAATGCGTGAAGAAGACCAACCCATATCAACTTTCTCCAATATCTCCCTCTTCTTTTCCAGTGTCAACACCACTCTCTTCCTTTTCTCAGGTGGCAGGGCCATCATCACACACACTAAGAGGAGGGCCGAGAGCAGCAGGAGGCCTTGCAGCAAGTACGGCACCACCACAAAAGCGAGCATGTGGGCAGCCATTACGAAGAGCGTAGGTCCAGTCGCGGTGAGAGACAGGCGGGAAGTGGGGAGGATGCAGCGGCGCTCTATCGGACGTCAGAGGAATGACGAACCAAAACAATGCTCTCCTGCGGCGCGCGCGGCAAGTTCAAATTACGGACGGCAAAAAATTGATTTTTTTTTTTAAATTTTTTGGGGTTTTCGGACCATTTTGGGAATGTTGGATCCCAGGACGATAAGGTCCGGGTAGTGGGGATGTTCGGTTATTGGGCGTCCGGATATTAGAGTGAGTACTGTACTGTAATCAATACAGTACTATACCTGAATCTGAATAAAAATACAGAAATTAGTGAACATACAGAAGTATAATGAAACATTAGGCCTACAAGCCACCGATAACACTTCCTTGACTGCCGAGATTATTCCGGACATCTGCCGAACAATCAATGATTTTCGTATATGGGACTATTTCTCAAAACTGCCGAAATGTCGGATCTACCGAACAATCAGCTGCCGAATAATAGGACTTTTACTGTATTATCACTTGCCTGGCTGGTGTTGGTGGTGTGTGGCAGGGGTGGACCACTTAGTTGAAGTATCCTCCTCTGTGGAGGTATCCAACCCAAATTTCTCAAAATGAAAATCATCCTTGAGTATCTGGACAACTCCAGTGTCAACATCTTCCTCCTCACCCTCTTGGATGGTTATATCTTGCAACACCTTAGTAACTGGCCTGAAGAAGGTGATGATCTTTGACTGTTTCTGCTTATGAACCCTGAGACAGCATCGAAATTCGCGATTTTGCATCGAAAAGTGAGGTAGGCAGACCACTCCAAAATGAATCTAAATTAAAATAATCGAATTCTAAACTGTCAAAATTTGAGATTTTACTGTATATTGAACAACCACGGGGCATCACACAACCTAACTGCACGCCCACACTGATTGTGAACCATTCACTTAGATGCCCATTTACCCTTACACATGCTTCACTACCATCACAAAAACCTCTTGATGACACCTAGCAGCTTACCATCTACACCATACATGCGCAAAACCTTCCACAATCCTTTTCTGTCTACTTCGTTGTATGCTTTTTCCAGATCCATGAATACCATAAATGCCTTCTGGTCCTTCTCACAAGCCTTCTCCACTATCTGTCTCACTGCAAATATTGATTCACACATCCTATGCCATTCCTAAAGCCACCCTGTTCATCACTCACTTTTTTTTTTTTTTTTTTTTTTTTTTTTTTTTTTTAATGTAAAGAAGATGGAACCAAAGGAAAGAAGCCAGTAAACTGTTCCTTTCACAAAAAAAATAAAAACAAGATAACAAAACCAAATTCTTAAGTGCATAGGTCCTCTTCTTCACCACCCATTCCTTAACCCATCACATATGGGTAACGTATACGTGATGCCCAGGGGACATCCGGGTGACACATATATATGATCTAGTGCTTCACGGGATTGTCTGAATATTTTGCGGGTTATTTTCACCACACACAGCCACTGGCAACCCTCCTGCATGTATCTGAGTCATGCTCCAGGTACCTGAGTACCTCCGAAATGAATAGCCTTACACAAAAAGTTTTCCCTGTGTCCAGATCCTTAGTTGAGCGCCTGCAGCCGCCAACTTCAACACCAACGAAGTCCAAAGGCCAGAAAAGAAAAGGCCTTAGTGATAGTGTGATAGGGGGAGAACTCGAGGTGACATTATTGCCAACTGTGAGTGGAGAAAGTGACTCTTCCTCTCAGGAAAGCAACCCCCATAATAAGTGCAGATATTTATGCATCGTGTGAGGAGGGGGAGGACGTGAGTCCTCCACTATGTGCCCATCATTTCCCCCTGTACAATCATCTGCTATTTCCGATGATGGGAATTGTTTAGAGGGTATTGACGATCCCAGGGAGGGGGACATCGGCACAGATGAGAACATGGAAGAGGAGGTAGGGAGTGGAGAAAGAGAGGAGGTAGAGGAGGGAAGGACAAGGCAGAAGGAAGCGCAGTGCGTCAAGCCTCGCACCACTGCTCTGTCTATTTAAGTGAGTAATTGAAGCAGAAAGTTTGTTTCATGACCAAACCAGTGCCTCATTTTTTACTGAAAGTTTTCATGTGTGTATGTTTGTTATGATGAAAAAGTACAGATCACAGGAAAAAAAAACGTTATAGTGGAAAGTATAGTGGAGTGGCGAAAGGGAGGAGGGAGGAGGAAACGTGGTGCTTTACGCCGCCACTCAGTCTCTTTACGTGAATAATGCAAGTAGAAAGTTTCGCTTCATGTTGAAATCAGTGCTTCATTTTTCAATGAAAGTTTTTGTGTGTGTATATTCATTATGATGAGAAAGTCTAAATGACAGGAAAAAAATTCTGTTATAGCGGAAAAGACTGCATTTTCGATTATAGACAGTACATGAATAACTATCTTGTTCACAATATATATATATATATTTTTTTAGGTTTTCTGTAGCAGTAGTAGTACAGTACTCTCGCGTCCAACACGCGTTAGTCGAGCATGATTCAGGTCCAGCACGGAGAGCAAATAATTAGTATTATTTAATACGATTTAATTACTGCAACACGAGCGTGTTAGCATAACACGCACAGAGCTCCGAGAAGTGGGCGAAATCCGCAGAGATCAACTCTAGCACGATCACCCCCAGTCCAACATGGTCATACTGGACATTCCCATGATGATGATAGCCAATGAAAACTTCTGATTAAGTAGCCTTCCCCGCCCGCTATCGTGACGTGATCGTGATGCCGCCCAATTAAAAACGCTTCTGCTGTCACGTGATGTTTTGTTTAAATTTCTCCCGCCACAGCGCCACTCAGTCGCATAACTGCATTGGAAGGTGCTTTTTTCTTGCTGCATTTTCTGCCCTTGTTACTGCATTTTACCCCGCTCACGATGCCTAGGAAGCCTTCTGAGAACCCCAAGAAGCATTGGCACCTCCCTCAGGCCACCAAGCTAGAAAGCATCGAGAGGAAGAAGAAAGGGGAGAGGAAAGTTGACATTGCCAAGGCCTACAACATGAATGAAACCAACGTGAGGACCATAATAAAAAACCAAGACAAGATCCTGGCAGCCGAAGGCTATCACACAGCACTTCCTACCAGGTTTGCCGAGGATACGATGGTAAATCGGAAAGGTAACATGGTAAAATTGCCGACGATACCACGGGCATTTGGAATTCATCTGGATGGATTCCTGCCGAGGATACGACGGGCAAAACAGTGTGACCAAAACCCAGGCGACTCGACAGAGAATGTATCGTACAACAGCATTGAACATTTAGTCTGACACTGAATACATATTAATATTTTAGAAAAAATATCAATCGTATTGAAACCCTTCTCATCGGCGTGTGTACAAGTTTATAAACAAAGTTGCTTCTCCTTATTTTCTACCGAGTCAGCGAGAGCAATCACTTTCCACAGTCACAAGACACGGCTCTGGCAACAGTGTGAAAAGAATGCCGTTTGCCGAGGATTACAGAGTGCTAGGACAGGCAGAAGCAGGACCTTCCATGGCTGTGGACAAAGATAGTGATTCTGAGTGTGATTTCGAAGGATTTATGAGGGAGGTTGAGGAGGAGCAACAGCCATTACCCGTTAGTGATGCCAGCAGCCATCCTCCGGGGACCCAGTACGACTACCTACAGCCTTGGATACCACCTTCCATTCAAAGGAAAGCCCACCAACACTATCCTAAAACGTTAATTATTATTCACAGCACAGTACCATTTATTATAATTACAATAGTATCAATATATGTATAGGTATATGGTAGGTATTTAGGGTGACTTTTCCTAGGGTTGCTGATATAATTCATTTTTTACCATAAGCTCTGTTGTTAGTCCAACACGTTTTTGGCCCAACACGTGACCCTTGCATGACAATATTACCGTGTTGGATGCGAGGGTACTGTAGTACTTGTAGCAGTAGTTGAAGTAGTAGAGGCAGCAGCAGTAGTAGTAGCAGCTGTATTAGTAGTAGTAGTAGTAGTAGTAGTGATAGTTGTAGTATTAGCAGTAGTTGTAGTGGTGGTGGTAGTAGTAGTAGTGGTGGCAGTAGTAGTAGTAATAATAATAGTATTTTCAGCAATTGTAATATCCAGCCTTCTAGTCGCACAGCGTTGCCAGAATCGAACAACAATGCAAGCCAAACATACATCTGTGTTCTTACCTAATTGTATCTTTACAGGAATGAGTCAAGCTCGTACTGTCCCGTGTCTTAAACCATATTTATCGTACATATCCTTAAATTTGTGAATTGTTTTGGCACACACTATTTCATTCGGTAGTGCATTCCATTGATCAATTGCTCTGTTTAGGAAACTGAATTTCCTTACGTCTTTTTCACCTCTCTTCTTATGCAGTTTTTTTGCAGTGTCCTCTTGCTGATGCTTCTCCATATGTTAAGTAATCATTTATGTCTATTTTCTCCTTTTCTGATATGCACTTATATAGCATTATCATGTCACCTCTTTTCCTTCTCTCCTGCAGTGTTGGTACATTCAGTTTACTTAGTCTTTCTTCGTAGCTTAGGTCCCTTAAGCTTGGTATCCATCTTGTAGCGGCCCTTTGAACTTTTTCAATCTTGTCTATATGTTTTTTGAGATGAGGACTCCAGACTGCTGATGCATATTCCAGGGTTGGTCTAATGAATGATGTTATTATCCTTCTTAGCATGTCTTCATTTATGTATGTGAATGCTATTCTCATATTTGCAAGCAGTGTATACATGTTCCGAACCTTCTCGCTGATATGGTCAACCGGAGATAGTCTGTTATTGATAATCACACCTAGGTCTTTCTCTCTTTCTCATGTGTATAGGGTTTTATTTCCTAACTTATAATCCCAATCAGGTCTTTTTCCACTTTTACCAAACTTGATTACATGACACTTGTCCACATTGAATTCCATTTGCCATGTACTACTCCATTCATGAAGTTTATTTAAGTCTTCTTGTAGCTCTTTGCAAGACTCTGTGCTAGTAATTCTCTTTTGTATTTTTGCATCATCTGCAAACATATTCAGATAGCTCTCATTTCCAGTGTTAATGTTTATATCATTTATATACACTAAAAACATGATTGCTGCCAGCACTGAACCCTGTGGTACTCCACTAGTCACTTCTTTCCATGATGAGTAGTTTCCTCTTAGTACTGTCCTCATTTCTCTTTTTATGAGAAAGTCTTGTATCCAATAAAACAGTTTGCCTCGAATTCCTCCTTGATGGTACAGTTTCCATAAAAGTCTTTGGTGTGGTACTGTGTCAAAAGCTTTCTTGAAATCTAAATAGATACTGTCCACCCATCCTTCCCTTTCCTGTATTATGTTTGTTACTCTGTCATAGTAGCTCAACAGATTAGTAACACATGATTTTCCTTTTCTGAAACCAAACTGTCTTTCTGTTATCATATTGTGTTCTTCTAGATGATTTACCCAAGCTTTTCTTATAAGTTTTTCTAATACCTTGCTTACAACACTGGTCAGTGATACTGGTCGGTGGTTGAGTGGATTTTGTCTATTTCCTTTCTTGAATAAGGGGACAATTTTTGCTTTTTTCCAAATATCAGGTAGTTCACCTTGACTCAAGGATTTCTTGAAAATTATAAATAATGGTTTACTTAACTCCTTTGCACATTCTCGTAAAACCCAACATGAAATTTCATCAGGACCACTTGCTTTTCCTGTCTAATCTACTTAACTCCTCCTGTATTACTTTTTCTGCTATTTGTATATCTGGTAGTATGTTTGGACATGCGTTGTCCACATAGTCCCTCTCAAAATTTTTTCTTCTGTAAAAACTAATTCGAAATTCTTATTTAGTGCTTCACAAATATCTTTCTCTTGTGTATAAGTGATTCCCTCGTCTGTAATGGATTGTATTATATCTTTTACTTTGGTTTTGCTTCTGATATAGCTATAAAACAGCTTTGGCTGATCACTACTTTTATTTATTATATCCTCCTCAAACTGTTTTTGGGCTTCCCTCCTTATTCTTGTATAGTCGTTTCTTGCCTGTTTGTAATTATTATACGCTCCTTCACTATTGTGTCTTCTGTATCTATTGCACAACAAATCTCTTCTTTCTTTTGATTTTTTACATTCTGTATTGAACCATTCCTGTATTTTCTTATCTACTTCTTTGTGTTGTCGGATGTACTTCTGGACTCCTATTTCATAAAATTCAAAAAACTTTTGGTATACAGCATTTAACCCTTTAAGTCCGGGTCGGGTCTTAAGACGGGTTCTCTTGATGGATTCCGGGTCGGGACTTTTGAGTAAAAGAGCCTCAGGCAACGGGTGGCATCGTTTGATACCCCCAACCTTCCACGTTGCACTCAGAGGGGTCTGGGCTCTGACGTCATATGTAAACAAACCTGCTGGTACAAATGTACCGGGTTTTAGGGTGGATTTTTTTTTTATTTTCGCATTTTATGCCCAAATAATTACCTAAAAATGACTCATAAACCATAAGATAATTTTCTACAAACAAATATTTGCCTAAAATCCTTCAAAAATATGCTGTAATAACAGTACATGTGACCGATTTTTTTTTCACGTCTGCAACGCGCGGAGGTTAGGCAGCGCGATTGTGCGTAGCGTGGAGTTAGAGGGAAGTCTTCACTTTTCGCCCTCAGCACAGTATTCAGATGAGATGGCAGAACCGACCAGCAATTTGCAGAACTCTGAAGTGACTAGTAGACTTGATGAAGAGAGGGAAGTGCATGACATCACCGATTTTGAAGGATTTTCCGACAGTGATACACAAACTCCGTCAACCTCAGGGGTATCAGTGAGTAGTGCTGGCGTGAAACGTAAGTTATCGCCAGGTTTGGAGTACGATAGTGATGACCAGGAGAGTGGTAGTGACAGTGAGGGGATGGCACAGGAGAGTGGTAGTGACAGTGAGGGGATGGCACAGGAGAGTGGTAGTGACAGTGAGGGGATGGCAGACAGTGACAGTGATGGATTTATTCCCGTGAGTGACGAGAGTGATGATGATTCAGACCTAAGTGATGATGATGATGATCCCAGGGTGTGTGACCCTCCCCGTAGGCCTGGTGGTATTGGTAGTGCTGGTGGATCTGGGTTTATCTGGGCAAATGGTGATAGATTCATACCAAATTGCTATAGATTTGATGCAACTCACAGTGGAGTGACAAGGGCTGCTGGAGTAGACAAAAACAGTTCTGAAATGGAGTATTTTCTCCTGTTTTTTGATGGTGAAATTCTTGATTATTTGGTACAAGAAATAAGTTTTTCTAATAAGAAAAGAATGTTCTCTTCAAACTATAAGAAGAAGAAAAGTTTTGTTGAATGAGAGGAAATAAGTTCTGTTCTAATTACTGGTAGCATTAGTAAAGTTCAGAAGTTGAAATTACAATTTTTTGAATATGGAAACAAGTTCTGTTTTGAAAATAATTGTACACAGAAGCAAGAAATAAGTTTTTCTAATAAGGAAAGAATGTTCTGTTCAAGCTATAAGTGAAAACACCAGATAGAAAAAAGTTGTTTGTTTACTTTCTGCGGCACCCTCATGGATTACCCATACTGCATTCATCAGCTTCATCAGCTGTAATTTCAGTAATGGGTAGGTAAAATATATTTATTTTATTATTTTTATTGATATTTCATCATTATCCATCATCCCAAACACATAAATCATAAAAATATGACATGTCAAATTTCCCGAAACTTTTGCCTCCCGGGGCATGTCTGCGGATTCTGAATTGCCTCACAGAGGGGTTAAATCTTGTCCTCTAAGCTCATTTTCCCAATCAACTTCTAAGAAATACTTCTTTAGGTCTTGATAATTTCCCTTTTTATAGTTTAGGCTCTTTTTGTAACTGTCATTGCTGTTTACTATGTCATATGCTATCCTGAAGTTATAATTTAGTACTGCATGATCGCTTTTGCCGAGTGGAGGGTGATATATTAAACTGTCAATATCATTTTCTTGCCTAGTAAATATTAGATCTAGCACTGAAGGTACATCAAGTCCTCTTTTTCTGGTGGTTTCCCTCACATGTTGCGTTAAGAAAAACTCTTGTACGAGATCCAGGAGCTTTTGGTCCCAACAGCTTTCTCAGCTATTTATATCTAGAGTATTCCAATTTATATTTGTATTGAAGTCCCCAGTTAGTATAATTCTTTCCGATTTCTCTTCCATTTTATGTAGCAATGATCTTACACTCTGAATTGTACTCTCTGCCAGGTCCTCATATTCGTCTCTTTCCCATGTGTTTGATCTGGGTGGCATGTACAAATTGGCTACAATTACTTTCCCTTCAGATGTGTCGATCTCTACTGCAATCAGTTCTACTTGTGATGGTATATCCAGTTTTATTTCCTTGACTTTTAGATTTTTCTTAGTTAATATTATAATTCCTCCTCCTTTTTTTAAATTTCTGTCTCTTCTCCATATATTGTATTCCTCTAAGTTTAGTATGTCATTGGATATCCTTGGTGTTAATTTTGTTTCAGTTAGGCATATTATTTGTGGTTCATTTTCTCTGATATAATCATTCATCTCTAGTAATTTAGATACCATTCCATCCACATTTGAGTACATCAACTTTATCATCTTGTTTCTATACTTGTCATGACATGGTTCTACTACCTTACTCCTTTTTCTTACATCCTGTTTGTGTACCACTTTCGTACCTGCAATCCTATTACTTTGTAAAAAAATTTCTTCTTCTCCTCTTCTGATCTTCCCTCATTTTTTGTTTTTGCTTCCTCCCTTTTCTCTTTCAGTAATTCCAGTTCCTCTTGTGTTAGGCATCATTTTATCCGTACATTTTTCAACTCCTCTTTTTCCATAAGATTCTTTGCATTTTTTAGTATCTCTTCCACAGTGTTTACACTCTGGAAAGTCACCTTTAGAGGTCTTGTCTTGCTTTTCTAGTATTTCCCTAACCTTTTGTGTTCCTCTATGTCTTTACTACAGATTTCCTCTGATACTTCTTTCAGTAAGTTCATTACATTTGTCATCTCCTTTTTGTCTCTTGTGATCTTGTTTTTAACTTCTTCCTCTTCTATAACAGTGATTACTATTGATTTGTTTATCTCTACTGAATCTCTGACTAACTTAGGATTGTTTTGGATTATTCTTTTCACCTCCTTTTTAATGCTTTTTTCCTCCACCCTTGTTTCTAAGTCTTTCTTTACTTTCACCATTCCAGCATACATGGTTTCTACATCATTTTTGTAGCTTTGCACAGCTTCATTCACTTGTGGTATCTTCTCCTCAATATCACTGCTCTGGTCAATAAGACTGCTAACTTGCCTAATTGCCTCTGTGTCATTTTTGAACTCTTCCATAACACTCTCGTAATTGACTACTGTACTTGCCATTTCACTCATTTTCTTCCTAAGTGTACTCAATTCCACTGTTAGTTCACTGATGGTTGTGTCTTTCTTATTGGCCTCCCTTCCTAGTTTTTCTATTTCTTCCTTTTGCAAGTGCATCTGCTTCTTTATTTCATCAATTTCATTTTTGAAAGCCATTTCTAGTTTGTTTACACGTTCGACCAGTCTATTGTCAGTCTCTACTTCAACCAGTTCATGATAGAAATCATCATTTTGCTTTTTACCTTTATCCCTTTTCTTTTCCAAATTTGCTTTACTAAAGTATGTATCCATTTTGCAATACTTAAAGTGTAAAGCATGTACTTACAATCTCCGTGTTGTTGTAGTCTAAACAAACCTCAGAGATGACTCAGCGTATTCTTTCATCTTGGTTCTATTTCCTGTTTCAACAAGTATTGTTTAAACATATTATTTTTTTCCTTTTAATAATGAACAATCATTTAGTCTAACCTGGTACTGAGCTTGACTCATACAAAGATACAAATTTAGGCAATGCCACTGGCCGTGATGATTTGGTACGGAGCGCCGGTGACGCACGTCCGCCTACATTGAATCCCTGTGTGTGTGTGTGTGTGTGTGTGTGTGTGTGTGTGTGTGTGTGTGTGTGTGTGTTCTTACCTAATTGTATCTTTACAGGAATGAGTCAAGCTCGTACTGTCCTGTGTCTTAAAACATATTTATCGAACATATCCTTAAATTTGTGAATTGTTTTGGCACACACTATTTCATTCGGTAGTGCATTCCATTGATCAATTGCTCCGTTTGGGAAACTGAATTTCCTTACGTCTTTATCACCTCTCTTCTTATGCAGTTTTTTTGCAGTGTCCTCTTGCTGATGCTTCTCCATATGTTAAGTAATCATTTATGTCTATTTTCACCTTCCCTGATATGCACTTATATAGCATTATCATGTCACCTCTTTTCCTTGTCTCCTGTAGTGTTGGTAGATTTAGTTTATTTAGTCTTTCTTCGTAGCATAGGTCCCTTAAGCTTGGTATCCATCTTGTAGCGGCCCTTTGAACATTTTCAATCTTGTCTATGTGTTTTTTGAGATGAGGACTCCAGACTACTGCTGCATATTCCACGGTTGGTCTAATTAATGATGTTATTATCCTTCTTAGCATGTCTTCATTTATGTATATGAATGCTATTCTCATATTTGCAAGCAGTGTATATATGTTCTGTACCTTCTCGCCGATGTGGTCAGCTGGAGATAGTTTGTTATTGATAATCACACCTAGATCCTTCTCAATTTCTGATGTGTACAGGGTTTTATTTCCTAACTTATAATCCCAATCAGGTCTTTTTCCACTTTTACCAAACTTGATTACATGACACTTGTCCACACTGAATTCCATTTGCCATGTATTACTTCATTCATGAAGTTTATTTAATTCTTCTTGTAGCTCTTTACAAGAGTCTGTTAGTAATTCTCCTTTGTATTTTTGCATCATCTGCAAACACATTCAGATACCTCTCATTTCCAGTGTTACTGTTTATATCATTTATATACACTAAAAACATGATTGGTGCCAGCACTGAACCCTGTGGTACTCCACTAGTCACTTCTTTCCATGATAAGTAGTTTCCTCTTAGTACTGTTCTCATTTCTCTTTTTACGAGAAAATCTTGCATCCAACAAAACAGTTTGCCTCGAATTCCTCCTTAATGTACAGTTTCCATAAAAGTCTTTGGTGTGGTACTGTGTCAAAAGCTTTCTTGAAATCTAAATAGATACTGTCCACTCATCCTTCTCTTTCCTATATTGTGTTTGTTACTGTATCATAGTAGCTCAACAGATTAGTAACACATGATTTTCCTATTCTGAAACCAAACTGTCTTTCTGTTATCATACTGTGTTCTTCTAGATGATTTACCCAAGCTTTTCTTATAAGCTTTTCTAATACCTTGCTTACAACACTGGTCAGTGATACTGGTCGGTAGTTGAGTGGCTTTTGTCTATTTCCTTTCTTGAATAAGGGGACAATATTTGCTTTCTTCCAAATATCAGGTAGTTTACCTTGACTCAAGGATTTCTTGAAAATTAAAAATAATGGTTTACTTAACTCCTTTGCACATTCTCGTAGTTCGCAACATGAAATTTCATCAGGACCACTTGCTTTTCCTCTGTCTAATTTACTTACCTACTCCTGTGTGTGTGTGTGTATGTGTGTGTGTGTGTGTGTGTGTGTGTATTTACCTATTTCTATTTACCTATTTGCAGTATACAGGAATTGAGCAATGCTCGTGTTGTCCTGTCTCCATATCCACATTTATCAAGTCTACCTTTACACACATGAATGTTTTTCACATGCACCACCTCTTTGTCTAAGTCGTTCCAAATATTTAAGTATTTACCTAATATACCTAATTGTGATATACACGGAATGTACTATGTTTGTGGGTTTCCGTCGCTGTTTCTCAATAAGTCGAATTTAGCTTTAAACTCGTTTAAGTTTTTAGACTGGATGATCTCTTTGTCCTGGCTATTCCATAAGTCTATACTTCTGTAAGAAAAGCTATATTTCTTGATATCCTTCAAGCAGCTTGACTTTTTCAATTTCATTTCGTGTCCTCTTCTTGCTCTCTTATCCCATACAAACAGATCTTCTTTGTCAATTTTATCTACTCCCACCATGGTCCTGAACACCGCAATCATGTCTCCCCTCTTTCTCCTTTCCTCTAACGAAGGCAAATCCGGTTTTTCCAGCCTCTCTCTGTATGACAGGTCTGTCAGACTGGGGACCATCTTGGTTGCTGTTCTTTGTATTCTCTAAATCTTGTTTATATCTTTCTTTTTGTGTGGGGACCACACTACCGCTGCATATTCTAACCTGGGGCGGATCATGGCCACTATCAATTTTTTCATCATTTCCTCATCCATATAATGAAATGCTACTCTTATGTTAGTCAAGAGTTTATAAGTCTCTCCAACTATCTTGTTAATGTGCTTTTCTGGTGACAAACTATGTTGGACCAGCACTCCCAAATCTTTCTCTTCTCTTCTTTTTGTGATTAATTCATAACCCAAAAAATAATTCAGTGATGGTCTCCTGGTACTTTTACCCATTTCCAATATTTTACATTTCTTTACATTAAATTTCATTTCCCACGTCCGGCTCCAATTGTGTATCCTATCCAAATCCTCCTGCAGTATTTTACAATCCTCCTCAGCCTCTATCTTCCTCAAGATCTTTACATCATCAGCAAACAGACTTGCATAACTGTTCACTCCATCTACCATATCATTTACGTAAATCAGGAACATTACTGGCGCCAACACTGAGCCTTGAGGAACTCCACTTGTTATTTCCCTCCATCCAGACATCTTTTCCTTTATTACTGTCCTCATTTCTCTGTCTCTCAAAAAGTCTCTCATCCATTCCAGAAGTTTCCCCTTTAGTCCTCCTATATATTCTAGTTTCCACTTTAGTCTCTTATGAGGTACCTTGTCAAAGGCCTTCTCTAAGTCTAAGTACACACAATCCACCCAACTATCTCTCTCCTGTACCACATCAATCGCTCTTGAGTAAAAGCTCAACAAGTTAGAAACACATGACCTTCCACTTCTGAATCCAAACCGACATTCAGCCAAAATATTCATCTCTTCCAGATATTTTATCCATCTGTCTTTCAGGATTCTCTCACACAATTTTGCGACCATGCTGCTTAGAGACACTGGTCTATAATTCAGGGGTTCTTCCCTGTTTCCTCCCTTGTAAATTGGTACCACATCTGCCCTCTTCCATTCTTTTGGCATTTTCCCCTCTTCCAGTGAGCATACAAATAAGCTGTGAATTTTATCCGCCAGTTGTTCTCTGCATTCCTTCAGTACCCAATTAGAAATTCCATCAGGTCCTGGGGCTTTCCTTACATCTTGAGTTTCCAGTAATTTATACACTTCCTGTACCTCCGCTTTTATATCTTTCATCACCGGAACATTTCTAATCACTCCCTCCCCTTCCACAAGCTCCTTTTCTTTAGTGAAAACTGATTGGAAACATTTCTTCATTATTTCTGCTTGTAATGCCGCATCCTTAAAGACCTCTCCTTCAACTTTCAGTTTGGTGATTCCTTCCTTTTGTTTCAGTTTGCCATTAACAAATCTATAAAACAGTTTGAGTTCATCTTTGCATTTGTCAATTATACCTTTTTCAAAATTCCTTTCTTCTCTACGTATACTTGTGTATTCATTTCTTGTTCTTTTATATTCTTCCTTTGTTCTATCATTACCTCTCTTTCTCCAATTGTTCCACGCCTTATCTTTCTCTTTTTTTGCTATCATACACCTTCTATTAAACCACTCCTTTTTCCTGTTTTCTTTCCCTCTTACTCTTGGTACAAATTTTTCCACTCCCAAATTATAGAGGTCTAGAAAGATATCCCACTTCCTCAGTATCTCTCTTGTGTCTCTGAATTTTCTCCAATCCGCATTTTCAAAAAAGTTTCTCAATCCTGTAAAATTTGCTTTCCCAAAGTTGTATCTTCCCTGTATATGAAGCTCGTCTCTTGGCTCGACGTTTCCTGTTAACATCTGGAACTCAATGACCACGTGATCACTTTTTCCCAAAGGACAGAGATATTCCAATGATTCTATTACATCAGGTTCTTTGGTGAACAGTAAATCTAACCTTGCTGGTGTGTCCTCACCTCGAAACCGTGTCTCTTCTTTGACCCACTGCGTCATCACATTATTCATTATTATATTTAATAACATAGAGCCCCACGAATCCTCGCCGCCTCCCGAGTACCATTCCTCCCAGTTCACCTCTTTACAATTAAAGTCACCCACCAAAATTATATTATTGCTTTTCTCAATTATTTTTTGTAAGTAGTTAGCCATATCTAACAACATCTCATGGTATTCGTCATCCTTCCATGCTCTCGTCTTTGGGGGAACATACACTACCACCATATCTCTCTTAACATTCTCTCCAGTTTCTAATTTCATATATATCACTTCAGCCCTGCCTTCTCCCATTTCCACAGTATCTACATTTATGTTGTTCTTCACTGCTATCATCACTCCTCCTCCCTTTTTTTCTTTTCTGTCTTTTCTCCACAGTTTGTATTTACCATCTCCCAAATGAACATCAATATCTTCTCTTAATTTGGTCTCTACAAAGCACATGACATCAGGTTCATGTTCTCTCAAGAAATCATTAATTTCGATCCTTGTCGATATGAAACCATCAACATTAGTATATATCACCTTCAAATTATTTTTGACATTATTAATACCCTCTTCTCTCCTACTCTCTGTCCGTACCACTTCCTCAACTTCTGATCTTTCACAACCATCCCCCTTAGTTTCCTTCACTTCTATTTCCTTAAATACCATTTCCTTACTTTCATATCCAATACTCTCCAAAAAAAGTATTACATTCTTCCTCTGTCCTCTTATCATTTTTTTCCTTTACTTCTTCCTTTAATGATTTTAAAACTTCTCTTTCTTCTTCATTCAGATCTTTTCTTATTATAATATTTTCCATCCCCGCCTCTTTGCTTAATTTCCAGGTCACTTTAAGTATCTCATTTATTACACTTTCTCATGTAAACTTGACTCTCATTGGTCTTGTTTCCCCTTTCTTGTAAGGCCCTATCCTCCTTACTTCCTCAATTTCTTTTACCCACTTGTCTCCTTCGGGGTCAATCTTGCCTAATATTCCTCTCACCTGGTTCGTGTCTCTCTCGAGTCTTACGAACCTAACCTTTCCTTCCTCTTCCCTGTTTCCAAATACTACCACACATCTGTTCCTTTCTACAGTTTCTCTCACTATTTTCTCTTTTTTCTTCAGTATTTTCACTACATTTTCTTCCATTTCTTTCCTGTTCATTTCCCTTTCTTCCTGGATGATCTCTCTTAAGCTGACCACTTCTTTCTGTTCTTCTTCTACGTGTGCCCACTTTGCCTTGTGTTCTTCTAATACATTACTCACCTAATCTGTTTTATTAGTACTCTCTTCTAGTTTCCTCCTTAGTTCAACATTTTCCCGCTTCAAATTCCTAATCTCTTCATTGGCTGTTTCATTGGACTGGATCAGACTCTATATGGTAGTTTCCGAATTTACAGACACATTATTTATCACTAGATTCTCTACTTTCTTTTCGAGTTCACTAATCCTCATAATTAATGTTTTAACCAGGTCCATGACATTGGTATTAGCATCAAATCCTTGAAATTCTAGACCCTCATTGTTTATATTTTCGGCCATGTTTGATGTTGGTTAAATACCCAAACAGCTGTTACCTAAAAAAAAATACAAACATTCATGTACAATCTAGTCAATAAATCTTTACATTTTTGGTAGTCTATTAACTTTCATTATTTTGAATTTAAATCAAGACCTTAGGAGACAGGACAGACAAAATTCCTGAAACTACTTAAGGTTAGCAACGATGGCTGGGACGTCTGCTCTCTCCGGCTGTGTGTGTGTGTGTGTGTGTGTGTGTGTTTGTGTGTGTGTGTGTGTGTGTGTTTGTGTGAGTGAGTGTGTGTGTGTGTGTGTGTGTGTGTGTGTGTGTGTGTGTGTGTGTGTGTGTGTGTGAGTGAGTGAGTGAGTGAGTGAGTGAGTGAGTGTGTGTGTGTGTGTGTGTGTGTTCTTTTCTTTTCATTCATTCATTGCCAGACGCCATGTATCCCAGACAGGGTGGCCAAGGGCTTAGAGTTAATTGTTTTACAGGGAGGGGCACTAATCCTTCACCAACCCCACTTGACGTAGGGATGCCAACAGTATCTGGTGTTCCCAGGCGGTCACCCGTCCAAGTACTAACCAAAGTGTGTTCTTACCTTACCTAATTGTTCTTACCTAATTGTATCTTTACAGGAATGAGTCAAGCTCGTACTGTCCCGTGTCTTAAAACATATTTATCGTACATATCCTTAAATTTGTGAATTGTTTTGGCACACACTATTTCATTCGGTAGTGCATTCCATTGATCAATTGCTCTGTTTGGGAAACTGAATTTCCTAACGTCTTTATCACCTCTCTTCTTATGCAATTTTTTTGCAGTGTCCTCTTGTTGATGCTTCTCCATATGTTAAGTAATCATTTATGTCTATTTCCTCCTTTTCTGATATGCATTTATATAGCATTATCATGTCACCTCTTTTCCTTCTCTCCTGTAGTGTTGGTAGATTCAGTTTACTTAGTCTTTCTTTGTAGCTTAGGTCCCTTAAGCTTGGTATCCATCTTGTAGCGGCCCTTTGAACTTTTTCAATCTTGTCAATGTGCTTTTTGAGATGAGGACTCCAGACTACTGATGCATATTCCAGGGTTGGTCTAATTAATGATGTTATTATCCTTCTTAGCATGTCTTCATTTATGTATGTGAATGCTATTCTCATATTTGCAAGCAGTGTATACATGTTTCGTACCTTCTCGCTGATGTGGTCAACCGGAGATAGTCTGTTATTGATAATCACACCTAGGTCTTTCTCTCTTTCTGATGTGTATAGGGTTTTATTTCCTAACTTATAATCCCAATCAGGTCTTTTTCCACTTTTACCAAACTTGATTACATGACACTTGTCCACATTGAATTCCATTTGCCATGTACTACTCCATTCATGAAGTTTATTTAATTCTTCTTGTAGCTCTTTACAAGAGTCTGTGCTAGTAATTCTCGTTTGTATTTTTGCATCATCTGCAAACATATTCAGATAGCTCTCATTTCCAGTGTTACTGTTTATATCATTTACATACACTAAAAACATGATTGGTGCCAGCAGTGAACCCTGTGGTACTCCACTAGTCACTTCTTTCCATGATGAGTAGTTTCCTCTTAGTACTGTCCTCATTTCTCTTTTTATGAGAAAGTCTTCCATCCAATAAAATAGTTTGCCTCGAATTCCTCCTTGATGGTACAGTTTCCATAAAAGTCTTTGGTTTGGTACTGTGTCAAAAGCTTTCTTGAAATCTAAATAGATACTGTCCACCCATCCTTCCCTTTCCTGTATTATGTTTGTTACTCTGTCATAGTAGCTCAACAGATTAGTAACACATGATTTTCCTTTTCTGAAACCAAACTGTCTTTCTGTTATCATATTGTGTTCTTCTAGATGATTTACCCAAGCTTTTCTTATAAGTTTTTCTAATACCTTGCTTACAACACTGGTCAGTGATACTGGTCGGTAGTTGAGTTGATTTTGTCTATTTCCTTTCTTGAATAAGGGGACAATTTTTGCTTTTTTCCAAATATCAGGTAGTTCACCTTGACTCAAGGATTTCTTAAAAAATTATAAATAATGGTTTACTTAACTCCTTTGCACATTCTCGTAATACCCAACATGAAATTTCATCAGGACCACTTGCTTTTCCTCTGTCTAATCTACTTAACTCCTCCTGTATTACTTTTTCTGCTATTTGTATATCTGGTAGTATGTTTGGACATGCGTTGTCCACATAGTCCCTCTCAAAATTTTTTTCTTCTGTAAAAACTAACTGGAAATTCACATAGTCCCTCTCATAATTTTTTCTTCTATAAAAACTAATTGGAAATTCTTATTTAGTGCTTCACAAATATCTTTCTCTTGTGTATAAGTGATTCCCTCGTCCGTAATGGATTGTAATATATCTTTTACTTTAGTTTTGCTTCTGATATAGCTGTAAAACAGCTTTGGTTGATCACTACTTTTATTTATTATATCCTCCTCAAACTGTTTTTGGGCTTCCCTCCTTATTCTTGTATAGTCGTTTCTTGCCTGTTTGTAATTATTATACGCCCTTTCACTATTGTGTCTTCTGTATCTATTCCACAACAAATCTCTTCTTTCTTTTGATTTTTTACATTCTGTATTGAACCATTCCTGTATTTTCTTATCTGCTTCTTTATGCTGTGGGATGTACTTCTGGACTCCTATTTCATAAAATTCACAAAATTTTTTATATACAGCATTTAAATCTTGTCCTCTAAGCTCATTTTCCCAATCAACTTCTAAGAAATACTTCTTTAGGTCTTGATAATTTCCCTTTTTATAGTTTAGGCTCTTTTTGTAACTGTCATTGCTGTTTACTATGTCATATGCTATCCTGAAGTTATAATTTAGTACTGCATGATCGCTTTTGCCGAGTGGAGGGTGATATATTAAACTGTCTATATCATTTTCTTCCATTGTAAATATTAGATCTAGCACTGAAGGTACATCAAGTCCTCTTTTTCTGGTGGTTTCCCTCACATGTTGCGTTAAGAAAAACTCTTGTACGAGATCCAGGAGCTTTTCGTCCCAACAGCTTTCTTGGCTATTTATATCTAGAGTATTCCAATTTATATTTGTATTGAAGTCCCAGTTAGTATAATTCTTTCCGATTTCTCTTCCATTTTATGTAGCAATGATCTTACACTCTGAATTGTACTCTCTGCCAGGTCCTCATATTCGTCTCTTTCCCATGTGTTTGATCTGGGTGGCATGTACAAATTGGCTACAATTACTTTCCCTTCAGATGTGTCACTCTCTACTGCAATCAGTTCTACTTGTGATGGTATATCTAGTTTTATTTCCTTGACTTTTAGATTTTTCTTAGTTAATATTATAATTCCTCCTCCTTTTTTTAAATATTTGTCTCTTCTCCATATATTGTATTCCTCTAAGTTTAGTATGTCTTTGATATCCTTGGTATTAATTTTGTTTCAGTTAGGCATATTATTTGTGGTTCATTTTCTCTGACATAATCATTCATCTCTAGTAATTTAGATACCATTCCATCAACATTTGAGTACATCAACTTTATCATCTTATTTCTATACTTGTCATGACATGGTTCTACTACCTTCCTCCTTTTTCTTCCATCCTGTTTGTGTACCACTTTCGTACCTGCAATCCTATTACAGTAACCCCTCCAATATCCGGATCAATAGAGCCATCGGTAGGCTCGGATATTGGTTTCGTCCGGATATTGGGCCCCAGCTTATGGACTTGTACTTATGGACCCTAACTCAGAGAAACACCTATACAACTCCCTCCGGACATGCATAGCACCTATTTAACACCCAAATCACACCAATAAGGCACATAAATGACTGAAATAAATGCAAAAGAAACATAAAATGTGGGTTTAGAAGTATGTTCATACATTAATAAACATTCTGGTACTTATGGACTCTAACCGAACCTAACCTAACCGAACTCTGAAAAACACATTCCTACTGCACATGCATGAGGTAAGTATAGTATGGAAAGAAGTACAGTATGACACTTTCTGGTAAGTATAGTAAGGAAAAAAATACAATATGAAACATTCTGGTAAATATAGTATGGAAAATAGTACAACATGAAACATTCTGGCTACTTACAGCAAGTCCCTGGCCACCTTGATGAATAACCGCCTCCTCTCGGACTCTGACAGTAAGAACGATTTCCTAAAGCACTTGCACTACACTCTTCCTGAAGTCTTGCACTGAACTTAGTCACTAACACACAGAAGTCCGTTCTTTTCACAGTGTTCACTTTAGTCCAAATAATGTTCCAGTTTAATTTAAGTGTTGCACATTAACTTTTCCCCAGTTTTTTTTATTTTCCAAAGCCAAAACAAAGAAGGTTAGTTACGTTAAATTTCTTTTCTGCTGAGTCTTTTCTCCCAACTTGAAAACCTTAACACAACACACCGTTTTTTTCACTGCACAACACTCAAAATTCCCGTGTGGTCTAGTGGAGAAGTTCTTGCTGTTTATTCACTGTCAGAGCCCGAGAGTATCACTGGCAGGCGTCCAAGAGGTGCATTGGTGGGTCGTGGTGATGGTGTACCGCCTAGAGAAGACTCTGAAGACAGCCGCAAACTCACGTCGAGCGGTGACTCCACTGTAGCTGATGTGCTGGGCTGTGGCTCGGAGCATGAGGGCCTGTCTTGGGGAGGCAACGGAGTGGAACCAGGGCTTGGCACAGCGGGGGTCACGCGCCTGAAAAAACTGTCAATCGTTGACTGAAGCTAGGACCGACGATTCTGGCGATTGATGATGCGCTGCCGGAAAGCACGCACTTCCTCCACGAGTCCCAAGGGCCCCATCTCCCTGTCGCAGTCCGGGTGTTCCAGGTAGTCTAGGACGAACTCTAGATGTTCCCGGAGTGCGCTCAGCTTGGGGATGGCTGGAGTAGTGTCCTGCTGAGCGGAGTCTGCATCATCATCGCCTTCGTCGTCGGAATCTTCAAGTTCGGGACTGACACCAGCAACCGAAGACGTGATCTCGATATCAGACAACGTCTGATACCCAGGATCGCCCTTGTCGTCGTCCAACCACTCACGAACATCGTCCACATCAACATCGTCGCCGTGCGTACGTAGACGTGCATGGAAGTCATCCACGTCAAACCCTAGGAAATCGTACTCCACATCTGTTCCGAGAAGCAGACGAGACCAACCATTGTCAAGAGTTTTCACAGGGACTTCCTTCCATGCACTAGCCCAGCTGTACAGTGCAGACTTGATGTTGTAGCGGCGAAGGTTTTCCAAAGTCTGCTTGCCTCGAGTGTCACGTCCTTCCCTGCGCTCGTCCTCGTCCTCGAGGACAACCATCACCTCGTCCAGGAACTTCCGACGGTACAGGCGCTTTGTTGCCACGATCACTCCTTGGTCCATTGGTTGAATGAGAGCAGTCGTATTAGGTGGCAGAAACATGCACCTAATATGGCCATTTTCAGCAACCAAGTCCTTGTCGCACGGGTGGACAGGTGCATTGTCGAGGAGAAGGAGAGCCTTTACCTGGTCGCGAGGAATTCCCAGTGTCTTCGTCTGGTAATGTATGACCTCCTTGACGAAGTGATGGTGAAACCTGTCTTTGAAAATCACAGCTGTGAACCATGCTTTCAAAGAATGGTACCATACGACAGGAAGGACATCCATCACCCCACGAAGGCACCGAGGCTGCTTTGCACGGCCAACAATAACGGGCTTAAGCCGGTGCATGCCGTTAGCATTGGCACAACACAAAGCAGATATCTGTTCCTTAGAAAGCTTCCGGCCAGGTACACGCTTCTCCGTCTCATCGGCTAGAGTGTTCGTTGGCACCGAGCGATAGAATAGGCCAGTTTCGTCAGCGTTATAGACTTGACCGAGAGTGAGGCCCTCCCTGTCGATCAAGCCTTTCACCTTGTGCCGAAACTCGTCCACTCCATCCTCGTTAGCGTCCAATGCTTCGCCATGTGCTTTATGGTTAGTAAGGCCATGTCGTAACTTGAACGCGAAGAGCCAACCCTCGGATGCCTTGAAGTCAAGGGCGTCGTGAAGCCTGGCAAACTTCTCAGCTGCAGCCTTCAGCTCCGTTCCACGTACCATCACACCAGCTGCACGTTGCTGTCGATACCAAATCAACGTGGAGTGGTCGATCTCTGCATACTTGGGGGTAAACATAACCTTCCTCTCCACGTTGCGTTTGCTTCTCGACGAGAAGTCAGCCGTGTACTGCATGAGCTTGTCTCGGGAATGCTTGATATCGAACAAAGTCGACCGGGCCAGGTTGAACTCGCGGAGAATGCGTGAGGAAGACCAACCCGCATCAACCTTCTCCAATATCTCCCGTTTCTTCTCCAGAGTCAACACCACTCTCTTCCTTTTCTCAGGTGGCAGGGCCATCATCACACACACTAAGAGGAGGGCAGAGAGCAGCAGGAGGCCTTGCAGCAAGTACGGCACCACCACAAAAGCGAGCACGTGGGCAGCCATGGCGAACAGCGTAGGTCTTGTCGCGGTGAGAGACAGGCGGGAAGTGGGGAGGATGCAGCGGCGCTCTATTGGACGTCGGAGGAATGACGAACGAAAACAATGCTCTCACGCGGCGCGCGCGGCAAGTTCAAATTACGGACGGCACAAAATCGATTTTTTTTTTTTTTAATTTTTTTGGATTTTCGGACCATTTTGGGAATGTTGGATCCCAGGACGATAAGGTCCGGGTAGTGGGGATGTTCGGATACTGGGCGTCCGGATATTAGAGTGATTACTTTTGTAAAAAAATTTCTTCTTCTCCTCTTCTGATCTTCCCTCATTTTTTGTTTTTGCTTCCTCCCTTTTCTCTTTCAGTAATTCCAGTTCCTCTTGTGTTAGGCATCATTTTATCCATACATTTTTGAACTCCTCTTTTTCCTTAAGTTTCTTAGCAGTTTTTTGTATCTCTTCCACAGTGTTTACACTCTGGAAAGTCACCTTTAGAGGTCTTGTCTTGCTTTTCTCGCATTTCCCTAACCTTTTGTGTTCCTCTATGTCTTTACTACAGATTTCCTCTGATACTTCTTCCAGTAAGCTCATTACATTTGCCATCTCCTTTTTGTCTCTTGTGATCTTGTTTTTAACTTCTTCCTCATCTATACCAGTGATTACTATTGATTTGTTTATCTCTACTGAATCTCTGACTAACTTAGGATTGTTTTGGATTATTCTTTTCACCTCCTTTTTAATGTTTTTTTCCTCCACCCTTGTTTCTAAGTCTTTCTTTACTTTCACCATTTCAGCATACGTGGTTTCTACATCATTTTTGTAGCTTTGCACAGCTTCATTCACTTGTGGTATCTTCTCCTCAATATCACTGCTCTGGTCAATAAGACTGCTAACTTGCCTAACTGTCTCTGTGTCATTTTTGAACTCTTCCATAACACTCTCGTGATTGACTACTGTACTTGCCATTTCACTCATTTTCTTCCTAAGTGTACTCAATTCCACTGTTAGTTCACTGATGGTTGTGTCTTTCTTATTGGCCTCCCTTCCTAGTTTTTCTATTTCTTCCTTTTGCAAGTGCATCTGCTTCTTTATTTCATCAATTTCATTTTTGAAAGCCATTTCTAGTTTGTTTACACGTTCAACCAGTCCATTGTGGGTCTCTACTTCAACCAGTTCTTGGTAGAAATCATCATTTTGCTTTTTACCTTTATCCCTTTTCTTTTCCAAATTTGTTTTACTGAAGTATGTATCCATTTTGCAATACTTAAAGTGTAAAGCATGTACTTACAATCTCCATGTTCTTGTAGTCTAAACAAACCTCAGAGATGACTCAGCGTATTCTTTCGTCTTGGTTCTATTTCCTGTTTTTACAAGTCTTGTTTAAACTTATTATTTTTTTCCTTTTAATAATGAACAATCATTTAGTCTAACCTGGTACTGAGCTTGACTCATACAAAGATACCATTTAGGTAATGCCACTGGCCGTGATGATTTGGTACGGAGTGCTGGTGTCACACGTGTGTGTGTGTGTGTGTGTGTGTGTGTGTGTGTGTGTGTGTGTGTCTGTCTGTCTGTAAGGCAGTGTCGTGGTGAGGCAAACAGGCAGCCTGCCTCATGGTCGTTGGTATGGTTACCGGCCTCCCAGCAGCAAGTACGCACAATTATGGAATTTTTGTCATATAACAGTGTTTGTGGTGGATTGCGGTCTTCTGGAAGTGTCATCAAATTATTATTGTGGAGGGCTAGTCTAAACCTTAGTTGTGTCACCTAACCTCTACCATGTACACGAACAGCAGCAAAAAAACAACAAAAATTCCCCCCTTTCCCCACTCACTCACTCACTCTCCCTACATGAACTTCACAGATCATCTGATGCAATCAGCTTGAAGTTGAAGGATTGATGAGTATTATGACACTCCATTTTTTATTTCTGGTTATGAATTAACTAAGATAGGAAGGTTTAAAATTAGACAATTTTCTCAGGAATGCCCAGTGGTGGGACGGGTTCAGGGTAATATGTGCCAGACACGATGGGTTAAGCAGCATGTCATGTACCAGTAATAGGTGTTGCTGAACACACTCTTCACTCCCTATAACTTGAACATCCCTCACAAACCTCATATCAGTCCTTCTGACCAGGAATTAGTCAATCTAGATACTAGCTGTATTTCCCCCAGACACATATGCAACCAACCTACTCTCTCTCTTCCTAAAATGCACATTGCACACAATGATGTCCAGTGCTTCCCCAAATACAAGTATCCTTTCCCTTTCCATATTCCTTGTAACATATGTACAGTCAGGGAAAATTCCATATTACCCACTGTTTGGAGCACTGGTGGTAAATGTGAGTGGGAGGTAGGGTGACTGTGGGTGGAGGATTCTGAGAGTTGATCATGTCACAGTATCGATACATGTTTACTGTCATAGGTATGCTTCTATGCCTTTCTTTTGTAATGATCGATGGGAAGTCTAATCTTATAATTAGGACTTCCCATGCCATTCTGACTAAAGGAAAGCAAAATCCTGTAAACTGTTCATATAGATTTTTTTTTTTTTTGTTATTACACATTACCCTAGACTCTAAGTTCAGGATGAATATTAACAGAACAACACTGGAAATGTCTGCAGGTGGATGTTTACAGTGGGATGACAGAGGATAAATGAATAAACAAATTTATAAGAATTTACATATATAAACAGACAGATATATACATGGCGAGTGATGAGAAGGGTGGGTGGTGAACTGAATGAAAGGAAGGCAATGATTGATTATGTGTGTGTGTGGATGAAAGGATGCAAAAATGTATAATGGATGCAAGAGCTTATAGAGGTTGGGGGAGTGGACTTTCTGACCACTACTTGGTGGTGGCCAGAATCAAGGTCCAATTAGAATGGAGAAATACTGTAGAGGAAGGGAAGCATGGGAAGAAGAAGTATTTGTAAGGAGAGTGGAAAGGTTACAAGAGGATGAGAAAAGGGAAAAGTATAAGAGAGAAGTGGAGGAACGATTGGACAAATATGAACTGGAGCAGATGGGGGATGTGGAAGGTGTGTGCAGGATATTTACAGAAGAAATAAGTGCAGCATGTGATGTAGTGTGTGAGATGAAGGGAAGACGGAGGGGTGTTGAACGAACAGAGTGGTGGAATGAAGAGGTGAGACAGGCTGTGGCAAAAAAGAAGAAAGCATACAATGAATGGATGAGAAATAGGGGCGTGGAAGAAGTAGAGAGGCGGAAGAGAGAGTTATATGTAGAAAGAGAGCGGTGAAAAGATCAGTAAGAGAGAGTAAGAAGAGAGCGGATGAAGAATTAGGAAGGAACCTGAGTGTAAAGTGGAGGGACTGTTAGAAAATGTTCTGGAAAGAGGTGAAAAGAGACTGTTAGAAAATGTTCTGGAAAGAGGTGAAAAGAGTAAGAGGTGGAAGTGAAGTTAGCAGGGGAGTGAATGATAAAAATGGTAGATTACTAGTGGAGAAGGAAGAAAAAGTGAGCAGATGGAGAGAACACTTTAAAGAATTATTGAACATAGAGGATGGAAGTAATGCGAGTATAAGTGGCTGGGGAATGGCTGGGAGAAGGGGGGAGGTGAGAAGACAGGAAGAAATCAATAGGACAGAAGTTGTGGAAGCAATAAAGTTAAATTGGGGAATGCCCCAGGAATTGATGGAGTGTGTGGTCAAATGCTGAAGTATGGGGGAGATATGGTAGTGGAGTGGATGTGGAAAATGTGCAGATTGGTCTGGGAGGAAGGTAGAGTCCCAGAGGATTGAAAGTCAGGTATAATTATTCCCTTGTACTAAGGAAAAGGGGAAAAAGAAGTGTGTGGTAATCATAGGGGCATTTGTCTTCTTAGTATAATAGGAAAAGTGTATGTTAGGATACTTATTGACAGAGTTAGAGAAGGAACAGAGGAATTAGTTGGAGAAGAACAGGGAGGCTTTAGGAAGGGAAGAGGTTGTGTAGATCAGATATTCATTCTTAGATCTTTGGTGGAAAAGTTTCTAGAGAAGGGAAAGAAGTTATATGAGGCTTCCATGGATTTGGAGAAAGCATATGACAGGGTGGATAGACAAGGATTGTGGAAAGTGTTAAGAATATATGGAGTAGATGGGAAGTTGTTGAATGCTGTGAAGAGTATGCATGATGGTGGTAAGGCTGCAGTGTGTGTGGATGGTGAACTGAGTGAATTTTTCTCTTTGAAGGTTGGGTTGAAACAGAGATGTGTCATGTCTCAATGGTTGTTCAATCTGTACATGGATGGGGTAATAAAAGAGGTACAAGGTAGGGTTGTGGATGCTGGAGTGGCCCTGGTGAGAGGGGATAGTGTTTGGAAACTCCCTGTACTGTTGTTTGCAGATGATACTGTGTTGTTGAGTGAAGACGAAAGGGGGCTGCAAGGCTTGGTGGATGAGTTTGGGAGAGTGTGTAAGAAACGGAATCTAAAGGTGATTGTATGGAAGAGTAAAGTGATGGTCTTTGAGAGAGGTGAAGTCAGTGAATGTACAGCGAGATTGGATGGTGAGGAATTGGAAAATGTGAGTACGTTTAAGTACTTGGGTAGCGTGATGAGTAAGGACGGAGGTTTGGAGGGTGAAGTGCTTGAAAGGGTAAAGCAGGGAAGAAAGGTTGCTGGTTCTTTGAAAGCAGTGATAAGAAACAGGGAAGTGAGCATGGAAGTGAAAAAGTTACTACATGACAGTATTGTGATACCAACTCTAACGTATGGAAGTGAAGCTTGGATGTTGTTGGAAGGACACAAGTCAAGAGTGAGAGCAGTGGAAATGAGTTATTTAAGAGGAGCATGTGGAGTCACATGGAGAGACAGGCTGATGAATGAGGATATAAAAGAGCGTTGTGGTGTGGATGTGAGAGGAAGCGTTAGGAGGCATACACTGAGGTGGTTTGGCCATGTTGAGAGGATGGAGGGTGAAAGACTGACGAAGAGAGTGTATGTGAGTGAGGTGGAGGGGGGAAGAGGGAGGGGGAGGCCGAGGATGAGATGGAGGGATGGGGTGGATAGGTATATGAGAGAGGGGGGTGTGAGTTGGGAGCAGGGCAGTGAAATGGTGGGGGACAGGGCGACTTGGAGGCGATTTGTTTGTGGCCACCCCAAACGGGATTGAGGCGTCTGGCAATATAGATAGATAGATAGATCAACTGAAGAATAAATTTATCGATGAGGTAGAATTCCCTGTTAACCATTAAGAAAGACATTATTAATCACATCATGCTGTAAGCAAGGATTCAATAACAACTCCCATAGGGACAGTTTTCAATTGTAGTAGTAAAGTGTTCAAAGGATTAGCTAGCTTGAACGATTGCCTATACTCTGGACCTACACTAACAGAGAAATTAAGGAATGTATTACTAAGATTTAGAGAGAAACCTTATGCTTATACAGCAGACATTAGTAAGACTCTTCTCAGAAGAGGGCTGGGAAAGGAGAATAGGAAATTTACAAACTTCCTCTGGCTTCAAGACCCTCAAAATGAGGATAGTCCACTGAAAACTTACTGTTTCAAACGGTGCTCTTTGGTTCTTGTGCTAGTCCTTTCCTACTTTGCAACACTTTGAAGCATCAGTTTGGAAATGCCAAATGCCCAAAAACAGGGCAGGCTTTTTATATGAATAATTTGCAAGGTGTTGCTGATACAGAGATGGAAGCATTGAAGGTTTATGAAGTAGCCAATTCCAAATGTGGGAAGGCAAATTTGCCGTTACAGAGCTGGAATGCGAATTCACCACTTTTGAGGAATAAAATACAAGAGGACTATCCGAATACTGACATTCCCAAAACTCAAAATGTGTTGGGTCTTAACTGGAATACAAGAGCTGATGAAATAAGTTTGAAACCAATTAAGTTCTCCAATGTCACTCTCACCAAGCGGTCCCTGTTAAGTCAGGTCTCCATGTTATTTGACCCATTAGGACTGGTCAGTCCTATAGTTATTAGGGGCAAATGTTTTGCGCAAGAGGCTTGGTGAGAAAAGTTAGACTGGGACACTGAGTTAGGTGAGACGTATATTGAACAATGGGAATAGATAAGAAAGGAATTTGAAAAACCATCAAGTGTATGTATTCTCAGGAAAATAAACAGTAACGAGAAGTCACATTAGCATATATTTTGTGATGCTTCTCAAAAGAAAAATGGAGCAGTAGCATTCTGTGCAATAGGAGAGGATATTAAGATTGTTATGTCCAAAGCCAGAGTTGCACCAATTAAAGGAAGAACCTTACCTCGGATGGAATTGGCTTCCATAGAAGTAGGAACTAAATTGGCCAGGTATTTAACCACTACTCATGATACTCAGTTTGAGGATATTTATATAGGGACAGACAGTGAAATATGTCTTTACTTGACAGGAAAGGAAAACAGTAAAATTCTGTTCGTCCACAAAAGAGTGAAGACTACAAAAGAACTGTCTTCCAAAATTAAATTTATGCATGTATCCTCCAAGCAAAACCCTGCTGATCTGCTCTTGAGAGGCTCAACAGCAAAGAGATTGATCAAAGATAACTTGTGGTTTCAGGGTCCAAAATGGTTACTCACTAAAGACAGGCCTAAGCAGAAACAGTATAGTAGTGCTGAGGTTAGTGTAGTAAACTTGGATCCTGTAGTACCTAAGCCAGATGTAACTGACATTAGTAGATTTTCATCTAACACTACTAAAATGGCTGTTAAATCTTTGAATAAGAAAGTGGGGTTTGAGGAGTTTGATCCCATGGAATATTGGCTGAAAAATCTTCAAAGAAAATATTACGGAGAGATTTTTGACCTTTTATGCCAAGTTACGAGCAGCAATAATAAGCTACTAAGAGATTTAGGATTATTCTTAGACAGAAAGGGCCTAATTAGATGCCGTGGCAAAATAGTAAAGGCAGATTTGCCTCTCCAAACTAGACATCCTATACTGTTACCCAAGGAAGATTATTTTGTACAGTTAATTGTTAAGAAAGCCCATGAGTTAACTCTTCACGGAGCAGTGCCGTAGGCTTTGGCCCGAATCCGAGAAAGGTATTGGATCCTCTAGGGCAGACAGGTCGTAAAGAAATATCTCAGGAGTTGCATTATGTGTAGGAGGTATGAACAACAACCATATGACTATCCAGGACCACCTGCTTTACCAAAGGATAGAGTAAATGTAAGTTGGCCCTTCAAGGTAACTGGAGTTGATTACATAAGGGCTATAACTGTTACAGGTGAGGGAACTCCCCATAAGGTGTATATATGTTTGTTTACTTGCACCTACACAAGGGCAGTCCATCTAGAAATGGAAGAAGAGACATTCCTGAACGTATTTAGAAAATCTGCAGCTAGAAGGTCTTATTCTAGTAAATTAATAAGCAACAATGGAACCAATTTCATTGGAGCAGCACCTTTACTTTTCAATATAACGAATGACCCAAAGGTTAAGTCGGTGCTGGGAATCCGAAATTGTACCTGGCAGTTCATAGCTCCCACAGCACCAGGGCAAAATGGATTTACTGAACGAATGACTGGTATCGTGAAGAACTGCCTTAGGAAAACCTTACACAGAACTACAATCACCAGAGAGGAGTTGAGAACAGTGATAACTGAAATTGAGGCTAGGATTAATGATAAACCATTAACCTATCTAGATGATGTCCAACCCCGCACTGGGAAGAGAAGGATGCTAAACGAAGATGATGATGATGACGACACTAGCATTTCAATTATGGCACTGACACTGGCTCACATGCTGTATGGCAGGAAGCTCCAACTGGTGCCTTGTGTGGATATCCAGGAGGAATTAGATGATCCTACAATAGAAAATAATGAATTCCGAAACATTTCTGTGAGGGATATCAACATCTGAAAAGGGTATTGGATACCTGGAACAGACACAGGAGCGAAGAATATCTTTTGAGCCTAAGAGAAAGATTTTATAGGGTTCAGGCTGCCACCAACAAGTCAGTTATAAACATGGGAAACGTGGTCTTAGTAAAAACAGAACAACCAAGATCCCAGCGGCCATCAGCTAAAGTGATCTCCATACATCCAGATTCGAAGGGGATGCTGAGACTTGTAAAAATTAAATGTGGGGGGCATATCAATATAAAAACTACAGTGCTTGTCAGAAATATTAAGCGCCCTGTGTCCCTCCTACGAAACAAGCCTTTCAACATTGAAAAACATGTAAATAATGCATTATATTTACCTTTAATGCTTGGTAGGGTATCCTTTGCGCTTCTTCACGGACCTGAGATGTCGTGGAAGTGAAAGGGCGAGATTCCTCAGGTGCTGGGGTGGTATTTTTGCCCAGGAGTCACGAATGGCTGCTTCCAGCTTAGGCAGAGAGCTCATGTCCTTCCCTTGGAGATTCTTCTTTACAAGGTACCAGAGGTTTTCTATTGGGTTGAGGTCTGAGCTATTGCCTGGCCAGTCTTTCATGAAGGAGACCTCGCAGTCACAAAGCCACTTGGTGACCGATTTGGCTTTATGAGCAGGTGCACCGTCCTGCTGAAACACTCGTGCACCTGTGAGCTTGAAGGACTCACAAAAAAGCTCTAGGTAAATGTCCTGATTCACTCTGTAGTTCCTGGGAAGCACAACAAGCTTCCCCAAACCCTTCCCAGAAAAACAACCCCATACCATAAGTGAATCAGGGTGTTTAACTGTGCTCTCCATGTAACGGTGGTCAAGTGGGTCACTACCTTTGCGCTGGTACACGCACGCTTCTCGATTACAGGTAACACAAAACGTTGCCTCATCAGACCACAATACTGACAACCATTGGTCCTCACCCCAGTTAAGGTACTTGTTAGCAAAGGAAGCCTACGAAGTCGCTGGTAACGTGTAAGAAGAGGCCTTCTCACAGGCCTGTGGCTTGTGTAACCAAGTTCATGCACTCTTCGAGACACCGTGCGCTCTGAAACCTCACCAAACACTTCTGGGTTGCTCTCCTTAATTTTCCTTGCACTCACATGAGGATTAGACTTCACTGCACGTTTTAACACATTAACAGACCTCGGGGAAGTTTTCCTGGGCCTACCAGACTGCGGTTTCTTTGTAGGAATGTCACCACTAGTTTCCACTTGAAAACAGGCACAGCACCTCTGCACTGTCAATCGAGCCACACCAACAAAATCACTAACTTCCTTCGTGGGGTGGCCTACCTCCTTTAGAGCAATGATCTGTGATATGATTTGACTCGAAAGTTCAAGGGTAGGGGCCATAACAAAGAGGCGAAAGCCAAAACACTGCGGGACACTAGGTAAAAAATGGCGCAAGAAGAGATGGAGGAGCGGCGGAGTTCCTCTCTGTCACGCAGCCCGTAGGAAACTGAGGCTGCAACCAACCAGCGCGTAGTAAGGCCTCAAGCTGCCGTGGAGTCATGTTAGTGGCCCAAACACATGGCTCAATTTTTAGTACCAAAAAAGGGTGATTCTTTTTTTTCCAAGAGTATTGCGCGCCCTGACAGGGGCGCTCGATACTTCTGACGAGCACTGTACTGATAAACTTGTGCCCCATGAGTTAACGGCTAACCCGGAGACAGTGGATGGTGGAGAGCAATTGGGTCAAGATGTGTGACCTAGAAAGGCCGCAGCACAGGGTTCTCGAGACCTATGGAGAGAGCTTCTGGCTAAGGGTCATGTTACATGATACTGCGTATCATTTTTCGCCCAGTCCCAAAGGTGTGGGAAATATTTTCCCCCAGAGCAGTTGTGCTCTTTACTTTTTAAAATAGTTGTCCTTGTTAAAAGTAGAGGAAAACCCAAAGGGCGTTGACTAATTCAAGCGGTTTTATGACCCACAGATTATGTTCTGTTTAATTATTCTTAATACATTAAATGCTACTGCATTTAACCCTTATGGACAACTATACTGTAAATACATGAATACTTAGGAATTTTCCACTGAACTAACTATGCTTGCGTGATGGGATGACGTGCCCTCACGTGAAAAGCGGATGAGGATTAAATACATATTTACATAGATAAAGGGAATATTTGGCTTTACTTTAATTAAAACTAAGATTAAATTAACTTAGAGTTGCCTTGTATATTTCATGAAGTAATTTAACTGTATTTAGTCAATTGTAATTAATAAATAGTTGGCATCTCAAAATCCAACGAGGGAGAAGAGATTTGCCAATTCTACCGACTCTGTTTCCTAAGCCCATTCATGCTGCATGCTGTATAATACACATCTAAGGATGCTTGGAAGCCCCAGGCAAACCGACCGAGACATCAGGCCCATCGTCATCTGTTATTCCGACTCTATCTAGCTAAGCAACCTTTATGATTTGGCCAAATCGGGGGTAAATAGCTAGGATACAAGGAAATAATTACTGGTGAGTTGAGTATTAATTATACCCTAACCTCCTAGGAGACTTATGTAAATTAGCTATTGGTCATGTTTATACTAACATTCATCAGATAAGGAGTGTATAAAATCTTCTGACACCATTCATCTGATCTGAAATAGTCTGCCTGTCACCACTGATCAATAAAATTCTTAAATACATCATTCATTATACAAAACAGTCCAATTCCAGAGTTCATCCAAAGTGGCCAAGATAAAATTTCTGTTCTTGTCTCTCACTGCATATTTTATTAGAGTACTCATTCCCCTCTACTTACAGCTTCCACTTCTTGTTTGGTGATGGTTGGAGCAAGATTGCGAAGGAAAATAGAGGCTGTTTTGTGGAGAGCCCGGGGTCTGACCTCCTCCTCTCCACCCTCAGCACTCCTTTCCTCCTCCTCTTCTCCACCGCTCTTCTCTTTCTTTTCTTTCTCCTTCCCTTCTTCCTCCTCTGTTTTCTCTCCATTCTGTACAACTACTCCTCCTAAAAGGAACAGAATATTAGAGATACATGAATCTATGGTTATTAAACAAAGCATTAGCAATACTCCTAAAACAAAATGCAAAACAGATTTCCTATAAAACAAGTTATTACATCTCTCTCTCCTCCTCACAATCATCAAATGAAAAATACATCACAAATCAAATTTAAAATCCCGCATTCAGTTGGGGTAAAGGAATTGAGAGCAAAGCTTTCACTTCACTGACAAATCAAGAGAAACTAAGCAACTAGTGGTTACAGAATCTCCTGCATCCCCTGCCCTGTGTGTGTGTTTGTGTGTGTGTGTGTGTGTATTTACCTATTTCTATTTACCTATTTGTAGTATACAGGAATTGAGCAATGCTCGTGTTGTCCTGTCTCCATATCCACATTTATCAAGTCTACCTTTACACACATGAATGTTTTTCTCATGCACCACCTCTTTGTCTAAGTCGTTCCAAATATTTAAGTATTTGCCTAATATACCTAATTGTGATATACACGGAATGTGCTATGCTTGTGGGTTTCCGTCGCTGCTTCTCGGTAAGTCAAATTTTGCTTTAAACTCGTTTAAGTTTTTAGACTGGACGATCTCTTTGTCCAGGCTATTCCATAGGTCTATACTTCTGTAAGGAAAGCTATATTTCTTGATATCCTTCAAGCAGCTTGACTTTTTCAATTTCATTTCGTGTCCTCTTCTTGCTCTCTTATCCCATACAAACAGATCTTTGTCAATTTTATCTACTCCCACCATGATCCTGAACACTGCAATCATGTCTCCCCTCTTTCTCCTTTCCTCTAAGGAAGGCAAATCCAGTTTTTCCAGCCTCTCTCTGTATGACAGGTCTGTCAGACTGGGGACCATCTTGGTTGCTGTTCTTTGTATTCTCTCAATCTTGTTTATATCTTTCTTTTTGTGTGGGGACCACACTACCGCAGCATATTCTAACCTGGGGCGGATCATGGCCACTATCAATTTTTTCATGTGTGTGTGTGTATTTACCTATTTGTTTACCTATTTGCAGTATACAGGAATTGAGCAATGCTCGTGTTGTCCTGTCTCCATATCCACATTTATCAAGTCTACCTTTACACATATGAATGTTTTTCTCATGCACCACCTCTTTGTCTAAGACGTTCCAAATATTTAAGTATTTACCTAGTATACCTAATTGTGATATACACGGAATGTGCTATGCTCGTGGGTTTCCGTCGCTGCTTCTCAGTAGGTCAAATTTAGCTTTAAACTCTTTTAAGTTTTTAGACTGGATGATCCCTTTGTCCAGGCTATTCCATAAGTCTATACTTCTGTAAGGAAAGCTATATTTCTTGATATCCTTCAAGCAGCTTGACTTTTTCAATTTCATTCCGTGTCCTCTTGTTGTTCTCTTAACGCATACAAACAGATCTTCTTTGTCAATTTTATCTACTCCCACCATGGTCCTGAACACCGCAATCATGTCTCCCCTCTTTCTCCTTTCCTCTAGGGAAGGCAAATCCACCTTTTCCAGCCTCTCTCTGTATGACAGGTCTGTCAGACTGGGGACCATCTTGGTTGATGTTCTTTGTATTCTCTCAATCTTGTTTATATCTTTCTTTTTGTGTGGGGACCACACTACCGCTCCATATTCTAACCTGGGGCGGATCATGGCCACTATCAATTTTTTCAACATCTCCTCATCCACATAATGAAATGCTACTCTTATGTTAGTCAACAGTTTATAAGTCTCTTCAACAATCCTGTTAATGTGCTTTTATGGTGACAAACTATCTTGGACCAGCACTCCCAAATCTTTCTCTTCTCTCATTTTTGTGATTAATTCATTACCCAACAAATAATTCAGTGATGGTCTCCTGGTACCTTTACCCATTTCCAATATTTTACATTTCTTTACATTAAATTTCATTTCCCATGTCCAGCTCCAATCGTGTATCCTATCCAAATCCTCCTGCAGTATTTTACAATCCTCCTCAACCTCTACCTTCCTCAAGATCTTTACATCATCAGCAAACAGACTTGCATAACTGTTCACTCCATCGACCATATCATTTACGTAAATCAGGAACATTACTGGCCCCAACACCGAGTCTTGAGGGACTCCACTTGTTACTTCCCTCCATCCAGACATCCTATCCTTTATTACTGTCCTCATTTCTCTGTCTCTCAAAAAGTCTCTCATCCATTCCAGGAGTTTCCCCTTCAGTCCTCCTATATAATCTAGTTTCCGCATTAGTCTCTTATGAGGTACCTTGTCAAAGGCCTTCTCTAAGTCTAAGTACACACAATCCACCCAACCATCTCTCTCCTGTACCATGTCAATCACCCTTGAGTAAAAGCTCAACAAGTTAGAAACACATGACCTTCCACTTCTGAATCCAAACTGACTTTCAGCCAAAATATTCATCTCTTCCAGATATTTTACCCATCTGTCTTTCAGGATTCTCTCGCACAATTTTGCGACCATGCAGGTTAGAGACACTGGTCTATAATTCAGGGGTTCTTCCCTGTTTCCTCCCTTGTAAATTGGTACCACATCTGCCCTCTTCCATTCTAGTGGCACTTTCCTCTCTTCCAGTGAGCATACGATTAAACTGAGAATTTTATCAGCCAGATGTTCTCTGCATTCCTTCAGTACCCAATTAGAAATTCCATCAGGTCCTGGGGCTTTCCTTACATCTTGAGTTTCCAGTAATTTATACACTTCCTGTACCTCCACTTTTATATCTTTTATCACCGGAACATTTCTAATCACTTCCTCCCCTTCCACAAGCTCCTTTTCTTTAGTGAAAACTGACTGGAAACATTTGCTCATTATTTCTGCTTGCATTGCCACATCCTTACAGACCTCTCCTTCTACTTTCAGTTTGGTGATTCCTTCCTATTGTTTCAGTTTGCCATTAACAAATCTATAAAACAGTTTGGGTTCATCCTTGCATTTGTCTATTATACATTCATTTTTTTCATTCATTGCCAGAAGCCATGTATCCCAAACAGGGTGGCCAAGGGCTTACAGTTAATTGTTTTACAGGGAGGGGCACTAATCCTCCACCAACCCCACTTGACAAGTAGGGAGTTATGCCAACAGCATCTGGTGTTCCCAGGCGGTCACCCATCCAAGTACTAACCAGACCCAACGTCTATTATACCTTTTTCAAAATTCCTTTCTTCTTCTCTACGTATTCTTGTGTATTCATTTCTTGTTCTTTTATATTCGTCCTTTGTTCTGTTGTTAACTCTCTTTCTCCAATTGTTCCATGCCTTATCTCTCTTTTTTGGCTATCATACACCTTCTATTAAACGACTCCTTTTTCCTGTTTTCTTTCCCTCTTACTCTTGGTACAAATTTTTCCACTCCCAAATTATAGAGGTCTAGAAAGATATCCCACTTCCTCTGTATCTCTCTTGTTTCTCTGAACATTCTCCAATCCACATTTTCAAAAAAGTTTCTCAATCTTGTAAAATTTGCTTTCCCAAAGTTGTATCTTCCCTGTCTATGAAGCTCGTCTCTTGGCTCGACGTTCCCTATTAACATCTGGAACTCAATGACCACATGATCACTTTTTCCTAAAGGACAGAGATATTTCAATGATTCTATTACATCGGGTTCTTTGGTGAACAGTTAATCTAACCTTGCTGGTGTGTCCTCACCTCGAAACCGTGTCTCTTCTTTGACCCATTGTGTCATCACATTATTCATTATTATATTTAATAACATAGTGCCCCACGAATCCTCGCCGCCTCCCGAGTACCATTCCTCCCAGTTCACCTCTTTACAGTTAAAGTCACCCACCAAAATTATATTATTGCTTTTCTCAATTATTTTTTGCAAATAGCTAGCCATATCTGACACCATCTCATGGTATTCGTCATCCTTCCATGCTCTCGTCTTTGGGGGAACATACACTACCGCCATGTCTCTCTTAACATTCTCTCCAGTTTCTAATTTCACATATATCACTTCAGCCCAGCCTACTCCCATTTCCACAGTATCTACATTTATGTTGTTCTTCACTGCTATCATCACTCCTCCTCCTTTTTTTTCTTTTCTGTCTTTTCTCCACAGTTTGTATTTACCATCTCCCAAATGAACATCAATATCTTCTCTTAATTTGGTCTCTACAAAGAACATGACATCAGGTTCATGTTCTCTCAAGAAATCGTTAATTTCGATCCTTGTCGATATGAAACCATCAACATTAGTATATATCACCATCAAATTATTTTTGACGTTTTTAATACCCTCTTCTCTCCTACTCTCTGTCCGTACCACTTCCCCAACTTCTGATCTTTCACAGCCATCTCCCTTAGTTTCCTTCACTTCTATTTCCTTAGATACCACTTCCTTACTTTCATATCTAATACTCTCCAAAAAAAATTATTACGTTCTTCCTCTGTCCTCTTATCATTTTTTCCTTTACTTCTTCCTTTAACGATTTTAAAACTTCTCTTTCTTCTTCATTCAGATCTTTTCTTATTATAATATTTTCCATCCCTGCCTCTTTGCTTAATTTCCAGGTCATTTTAAGTATCTCATTTATTACACTTTCTGATGTAAACTTGACTCTCATTGGTCTTGTTTCCCCTTTCTTATAAGGCCCTATCCTCCTTACTTCCTCAATTTCTTTTACCCACTTGTCTCCTTCGGGGTCAATCTTGCCTAATATTCCTCTCACCAGGTTCGTGTCTCTCTCGAGTCTTACGAACCTAACCTTTTCTTCCTCTTCCGTTTACAAATATTACCACACATCTGTTCCTTTCTACAGTTTCTCTCACTATTTTCTCTTTTTTCTTCAGTATTTTCACTACATTTTCTTCCATTATTTTCTTGTTCATTTCCCTTTCTTCCTGGATGATCTCTTTTAAGCTGACCACTTCTTTCTGTTCTTCTTCTACATGTGCCCACTTTGCCTTATGCTCTTCTAATACACTACTCACCTTCTCCGTTTTATTAGTACTCTCTTCTAGTTTCCTCCTCAATTCAACATTTTCACGCTTCAAATTTCTAATCTCTCCATTCACTGTTTCATTGGATTGGATCAGACTCTGTATGGTAGTATCCGTATTTTCAGACACATGCATGCGAGCGTGCGTGTGTGTGTGTGTGTGTATTCTTACCTTACCTAATTGTATCTTCACAGGAATGAGTCAAGCTCGTACTGTCCCATGTCTTTAACCATTTTCATCATACATCTTAAATTTATGAATTGTTTTGGCACACATTATTTCATTTGGTAGTGCATAAACTAAACTTCCTTACGTCTTTATCGCCTCTCTTTTTACGCAGTTTTTTGCAGTGTCCTCTTGCTGATGTCTCCCCATAGGTTATATATTCATTTATGTCTATTTTCTCCTTTCCTGATAAGCATTTATATAGCATAATCAGGTCTCTTCTTTTCTTTCTCTCCACTAGTGTTGGCAGATTCAGTTTTTCTATTCTTTCTTCATGGCTTAGATCCCTTAAACTTGGTAACCATCATGTAGTGGCCCTTTGAGCTTTTTCTATATTATCTATGTGCTTTTTTGATGAGGATTCCAGACTACTGATGCATACGCCAGGGTTGGTCTGATGAATGATGTTGTAATCTTTCTCAGCATGTCTTCATTTATGTATGTGAATGCTATTCTCATACTTGTAGGCAGTCTATACATGTCCATACCTTCTCACTGTGTGTGTGTGTGTGTGTATGTTTGTGTGTGTTTACCTAGCTGTAGTACACGTGATCTATGCTCAGCTCATGTTGTGATGTTTCCATCTATCCATCATCCAATCCTACATCGCCCCATGAGGAGGTAGGAGCCAGGGGCTAGGCAGTTGGTCCCAACATTTAAGATGAGAGTGACCAGCTTCACTCGTCCCTGAGTGGCATTACATGAGCAATCAACCTCAACCATCCCTTGGATAAAAACCTTCACCGGCTCAATCCGACTGGATCACAATAATTACCCACTAAACCACCAGGTGATAAAATTTGGTTATATGGTTACCACCCAGTGTAGTAAATGGTTTCCTGGTGCACAGGAAACCATTTGGCTTGTCACTCAGTGTAGAGTCACCCACAGGCTGAAGGAAGTGGAAAGAATGAAGGAAAGAAAGACAGAAGAGGGAGTGTAAAGTCACCCGTAGGCAGAAGGACAAGGAAAGAATAAAGGAAAGAAAGACAGAAGTGAATGGAAGGAAAGAAGGATGAAGAGGAAAGGGTGATGTTTCCACATCGTAAAATATTAAATCTACTTTTCTACACATCGTTGTTCTTTGATTTCACCTCCTCCTCTTCGAGACTGATATATCCTTTCTAACACAGGACATTCTTTGCTTCCACTTCCTCCTCTTCTCAACTGTTCCAAATGTCTAAGTAATCCCTCATTTATTTGGACAGGAAAGAGCCAAAGGCATGTTGCAACATTTGGATAATGAACACTATTCCCCTACCATACCCAGACCCTAGCTATACCCACTTCCAACCTATACCTTACCAATTTGTAGAGTACCTATGCTTAATTTGGCAGTGTTTTCTGGTCATTCAGCCACATTTAGACATCAAAAAACACATAGGAAAATCAAAAGCAATGGTAAAAACCAAGAAAACCATGCAGAAAAAACACCAAAAACCAAAAAACATCCTACCTATACACTACTGTATGTACAGTAACTCTCTTAATTTTGGTAGCGATTTCAAGTCATTTTGCCATATCTGGACATCAAATAATACATATGATCATCCAAAATAATTTTCAGTAAATATCCAAAATATAAGTGGGAAGTGGACGAGCGATTGGGTAAATATGGAATGGGGCAGATGAACGACATGGAACGTGTGTGCGAGATATTCACAGAAGAAATATGTGCAGCATGTGAGGTGGTGTGTGGGGTGATGAGAAAACAAAAGGGGGTGCAAGGAACAGCATGGTGGAGTGCAGAGGTGAGAAGCGCTTTGGCACAAAAGAAGAAAGCACACAGTGAGTGGATAAGATACAGGGGCGGGGAAGAAGTTGAGAGATGGAAGACAGCGTTACATGTAGGGAGGGAGAGAGAGGTGAAGAGAATAGTGAGAGTAAGAAGAGTGTGGATGAGGAATTTGGAAGGAATTTGAGTGTAAAGAGGAAGGAATGTAAAAAAATGTTCTGAAAAGAAGTAAAGAGAGCTAGACAGGGTGCCAAAGAAGTTAGTTGGGGAGTGAAATACAAAAATGGTAGATTACAAGTGGAGAAAGGAGAAAAAGTGAGCAGATGGAGAGAACACGTTAAGGTATTACTGAACATAGAGAATGAAAGTAATGCAAGTACAAGTGGCTGGGAGAAGGAGGGATGTGAGAAGAGAGGAAGAAATCAGTAGGATGGAAGTTGTGGATGCAATGAAGAAAGTTAAAATGGGGAGAGCCCCAGGAAATGATGGAGTGTGTGGTGAAATGCTGAAGCATGGGGGAGAGAAAGTACTAGAATGGACGTGGAAGATGTGCAGATTGGCCTGGGAGGAAGGTACAGTCCCAGAGGACTGCAGTCAGGTATAATTATTCCCCTGTACAAAGGAAAAGGGGAAAAAGAAGTATGTGGTAATCATAGGTGCATCTGTCTTCTTAGTATAATAGGAAAAGTATATGGTAGGATACTTATTGAAAGTTAGGAAAATAACAGAGGAATTAGCTGGAGAAGAACAGGGAGGTTTCAGGGGTGGAGGAGGTTGTGTAGATCTGATATTCATTCTTAGATTTTTAGTGAAAAAGTTTCTAGAGAAGGGAAAGAAGTTGTATAAAGCCTTCAAGGATTTGGAGAAAGCATATGACAGGATGGACAGACAAGGACTGTGGAAAGTATTAAGAATATATGGAGCAGATGGGAAGTTGTTGAAGACAGTGAAGAGTATGTATGAGAGTGCTAAGGGTACAGTGTGTATGGACTGTGAACTGAGTGAATTTTTCTATTTGAAGGCTGGATTGAAACCAGGATGTGTCAAGTCTCCACGGTTGTTCAATCTGTATATGGGTGGGGTTATAAAAGAGATACAAGTTAGGGCAGTGGATGTTGGAGCAGCCCTAGTGAGAGAGGGCAGTGTTTGGAAACTCCCTGTAATGTTGTTTGTTGATGATACTGTGTTGTTAAGTGAAGACAAAGGGGAGCTGCAAGGCTTGGTGAATGAGTTTGGAAGTGTATGTAAGAAACGGAATCTAAAGGTGAATGTAGGGAAGAGTGAAGTTATGGTCTTCAAGAGAAGTGAAGTCAGTGAATGTACAGTTAGGTTGGATGAGGAGGAAATGGAAAATGTGAGTACATTTTAGTACTTGGGGAGTGTGATGAGTAAGGATAGAAGTTTAGAGGGTGAAGTGATTGAAGGGGTACAACAGGGAAGAAAGGGTGCTGGTTCCTTGAAAGCAGTGGTAAGAAACAAGGAAGTGAGCATGGAAGTGAAAAAGCTACTACATGACAGAATTGTGATACCAACTCTAACAAATGGAAGTGAAGCTCTGACCTTGTTGGAGGGACAGAAGTCAAGAGTGAAAGCAGTGGAAATGAGTTATTTGAAAGGAACATGCTGAGTCACATGGAGAGAGACTGACAAATTAGGAAAATGAGGAAGTGAAGAAGCGTTATGGTGTGAATGTGGTTGTGATAGGAAGCGTTATGAGAAACACACTGAGATGGTCTCGCCACGTGGTGAGGAAGGAAAGTGAGAGTCTGACGAGAAGAGTATATGTGAATGAGGTGGAGGGGGAGAGAGGGAGGTGGAGGCCAAGGATGAGATGGAGGGATGGAGTGGAGAGGTATATGAAAGAGGGGGTGTGTGAGGGAGAAGGGCAATGAAATGGCAAAGGAAAAGGCGACATGGAGGCAATTTGTTTGTGGCCACCCCTTACGGGATTAAGGCGTCTGGCAATAGACAGATAGATAGACTTTCAACACTGTGAAGACCATGCAAAAAAAAACAATGAAAACCAAGAAACGCCCTCCCTAAACACTACTGTATGTACAGTACCCCCTCCTTATTTTAGGACTGTTTTCCAGTCATTCTGGCATATTTTGACATCAAAACATATACAGGATTATCCTAAATAATTTTCAACACCAAGAAACCATAAATTAAAAAAAATGAAAAACAAAAAACACCCTCCCATAAAACTACCATACGTACAGTACCCCTCCTGTTTTTGACACTGTTTTCAGGTCATTCTGCCATATTGTGACATCAAAACATATATACGATTATCCTAAATAATTTTTAGCACAAAGGAAACTATGAAAGAAACCTGATGCCCAAAAAACATTCGGTTGGGGTACTTACCACACAGTGCACCGCTGCCAGGTTTCTTAAGCCGCCACCTCTTGCAGGTGTAGAGTTGTCCCGTGTGGTCTAGAGGTAAACAGTAATGCCTAACAAAGATCGACAAACTCCTCCTCCTCGTCATCCTCAACCTGCCAGAAGTGGGCGATGATCGGTGATGTGCGGTGTGGTGATGATGGCCTACCCACCTCAGAGGACTCCGAAGACATCTGCAAACTTACATCCAACGGAGACTCAACGGCTGTCGACGTGTTCAGTTGTGGGTCTGATGGTGAAGGCTGGAAACGAGCTGGTGGTGGTGAAATGGGCTGGCATTTGTAGGGGTGGCAGGCCTGAAGAATCAGTCGATCCTGGTCTGATGACAGGGCCGATGATTCTGCCAGAGATGACGGGGTTCCGGACTCCTCGCAGCTCCACCACCAGGCGGAGCGGCACCAGCTCCCTGTCACAGTGTGGGTGCTCAGCAAACTCCAGGACCCCCTCCAGGTAACCATGGAGGACACTGAGATGAGGGACTGAAGGAGATGCGGAGGGCTGCAAGTCAGGGTCCTCATCCTCATTGGTCTCGCTGTCCTCTTCCATGCCCGCAAAGGTAGCAGTGGCGATCTCCTCATCAGACATGGTCTGGTAACCAGGATCACTGCCGTCGTTGTACAGCCAATCCCTCATGTCATTGACGTTCACCTGCTCTCCTGCTGTTCTAAGACGACTGTGGAAATCATCCATGTCAAACCCCTCAAAGTCTTCTCGGCTTCGATTCCCTGCAGGAGACGAGACCAACCGCTCTCGAGGGTTTTGACGGAGACTTCCTTCCACGCATTCACCCAGTTGAACACTACAGACTTTAGGTCGTAACATCGAAGATTCTGCAAGGTCTGCTCCCCACGTGTTTCCTTGACCATGTCTTCATCCTCCGGTACCACCATCGCTCTGTTCAGGAACCTCCATCAGTACAGTCTCTTGGCAGCCACAGTCACACCCTGGTCCATTGGTTGAATCAAAGCAGTCGTATTAGGTGGCAGAAACATGAACCTAATCCGCCTGTGAGTGGCAACCAAATCCTTCTCAGACTGATGCACGGGGGCATTGTTCAGGAGCAGGAGTGCCTTCACCCGGTCACGAACGATACCAAGGACCTCCGTTATATAACGGATAACCTCCTTGATGAAATGTCTGTGGTACCAATCCCTTAAAATCATAGTGGTAAACCAGGCCTTCATAGAATGGTACCACACAACAGGCAGGCTATCCATCAACCCACAGAGACAACATGGTTGTTTTGCACACCCAACAACGGTTTTGAGGCAGTACGTCCCATTAGCATTGGCAGGGCACAAAACAGACATGCTATTTGGACAACTTCTGACCTGGCACAGTCTTCTCCATTTCTTCAGCTAGGGTGTTGGTGGGCAAGGAGCGGTAGATCAGACCAGTTTCGTCTGCATTATAGACTTGACCATGGGCAAGGCCCTCGTTCTTGAGCAGGCGCTGCACCTTCTGGCAAAATGGGTCTACTTCCTCCGCTGCCACATCCAAGGCCTCGCTGTGTGCCTTACAGCCAGTAAGTCCATGGCCAAGCTTGAAGTGAAAGAGCCATCCCTCGAACGCCTTGAAGCCTTGCACGTTGTACAAGCAAGCAAACTTCTCGGCAGCAGCCTTCACCTCGGTTCCACGCACTAACACACCAGCACCACGTTGCTGACGAAACCATGTCAATGTAGACCGGTCGATAATGGCATGCCAGGCCTGGGCCATTACCTTCCTGTTGCCCCAATGTGTGCGTAAGCTTGTCGCATGACTTTTTGATATCGAACAATGTTGAATGGGCAAGATCATACTCATGAAGAATGCATCCTGTGCTCCAGCCTGCGTCAACCTTGCCCAATATCTCACGTTTCTTCTCCAGAGTCAGAACCTACCTTCTCTGTTTTTCAGGTGGTGGTGGGTCCATCACCACACACACGGGAATACAGCAGAGGAGAGCCACAGCCTGAAGAAGGTAGGGAACCACCACAAATGCAAAACACAACTGTATTCACAGCCACTGTTGCAAGCGCTGCCACTCATGAGAGAGACAAAGGCGGGAACTGAGGTGTGAGCTTGTGTTTGCCGGCAAGTAGTACAGCGCTGCCATATCGCACCCAATGGTTGTTTTCGAGCACAGAGGAAGCAAAGTGCAGCAAACTGAAATCGCATATAAGGTTCACTTTCGTTTGCTCAGGCAAGGGTTAGTATGTCATGGCAACAGCAGATGACTAGTACATTGTCGCCTCAGGTGGTGTATGACTAATGCTGTCCGCCAGGTGCCTCTGACCATTCGGTAGGGAAGCAGACAGGTGCACGTGGTGGGGGGTTTCCCATTAATCCCACAGGTCGGGGGACTCTCACTATTTGGTGTAGAGGTGGAAGGGCAGTTTTACCATAAATTTACACGTGGCTTGTGGTCTGTGTTATATGCTTGGTGGCTATCGGTACCCCTCAACCGGGAACAACACCCGCCTCATCCTTTCAAAAATAACCATAGCATTTTCTTGAAAATATGCTCAATGTGTTTCCCAGGCAAAATTACACAGGTTATTCTTACCTAACCTAACCAAACATAACCTTTCCCAATAGGGCTGCTCGGCTAAGGTGGCTGACTGTGGTACAAAAACAAATACCCATACCGAATGGAAGTGTATTGGTACAGTACTGTGCATACACACATACAGTACTGTACTGTGTACAGTACTGTCATATGCACTGGTACAGAAATTACTGTACTGATATTGTAATCATATTGTGGGAAGGAATTTCTCTCTCTCTCTCTCTCTCTCTCTCTCTCTCTCTCTGTATGTGTGTGTGTGTGTGTGTGTGTGTGTGTGTGTGTGTGTGTAATTCACCGGGTTGGTCAGGATCACGTGATGGTTTTGTGATCATCGGCATTTTACCCTCCCGGAAGAGAGCTGAGAGCTCATATAGTCCGATCTAAGGGCAAAGCCTTGACCTTCACACACGCACACACCCATCCTCTTGCTCAAGGAGGAGAGTGACCATCCACTTTGTCAGTGAAACTTTTTCGTATCCCAAGCAAGACGTGAACCACTGTCTTAGCAGATGCTAGGCGAGAGCGTTACCACTGCACCAGCGAGCGGTGTGTGTGTGTGTGTGTGTGTGTGTGTGTGTGTGTGTGTGTGTGTGTGTGTGTGTGTGTGTGTGTGTGTGTGTGTGTGTGTGTGTGTCTCTGTCTGTCTGTCTTCCAGTGGCCGCGCGACTTTCGACGTTTGGTAGAGAGGCAGACAGCTGCTGTCACCAAACATGTACTCGAGGTTTGTGGTCTGTGTTCAATGATGGTGGTGGTTGGGCAAGACTTAACCCGGTGGCCGCGTGACCTTCGATGCTTGGTATTGAGGCAGACGGCCACTGTAACCGAACATGTACTTGAAGTTTGTGGTCTGTGTTCGATAGGGGTGGCAGGTGGGAAAGACTTAGCCCAATGCCTGCGCGACATTCAACGTTCAGTAGAGAGGCAGACAGCTACTGTCACCGAACATGTATTCGTGGGGCTTGCAGTCTGTGTTACAATCTCAGTGGCAGTTAGGAATGATTTAGCCAGGTGGGCGTGATACTTGACATTCAGTGGGGATACGTATGGACGTTTTGACACAACTTGCAGGTTACAGTCACATTGCTCGGGTGCTGGAGGTTCATTGGGAATGATCAGACGAGCGCGCGACTTTGACCACTCAGTACAGGAGCTTTGGTTGTGGGTTATGGACTACTTCCAACTCATGGCTCGAGCCCTGCGGCCATGATATCGAATGTTTGGACATGTCAGCTGGCTGGCCGAAGTTCTCGGGCACTTTTACGTTCGGATAATAGTTAGTAAATTTTGATGATGGTTTAATAGAGCCAAGGACCAATGTTCAGAGAATGAACATGTCTGGATAATGAGCGTCTGGATAAATGAGGGACTACTGTAATTCTATTCGGGAAACAAAACTTTTTCAGATCATTTAGGAATCTACTCTTCTCCAATTTTATTCATGTCCTCCTGCCCTCCCATCACCATCCACAAACAGGACTTTTCTATCCACCTTTTCCAGCTTTTTAAAAAATTTCAACATAACAATCAACATCCCTTTCTCTTCTCTCACTAATCGTTGGTAACTTCAGCTTCTTCAGTCTCCCTTCCCTCACTCTTCTCTCACTGAGCACTGGTAACTTCTGCTTCTTCAGTCTCTCTTCATAAGACAATTCTGTCGAACTTGGTAGCATCATAGTTGGTATCCTCTGTACCTTTTCCAGTTTTCTTAAATGCTTTTTCAAATGAAGTGAACACATTATTGCTGCATAGTCTGATTTTGGTCTTATCATGGACACAATTATCTCTCAACATTTCCACATCCATATAGCTGAAAGCCACCTTCAAATTGGCCATCAATCTCTATGCCCCTCCAATGATCTTGTGCTTCTCTCCTGATACATTATCTTGTTTCTCTTCTTTCCTATTCTGATCTTCTCTCTACTCTTGCTCTACTGATCTCTCTTCCCATTGCATACTGATAACCAGGTCTTTTGCCACTGTTGCATGTGGCCAATCAAACTTATATTCCTATGTATCATTCAGAGCATTTACTATTCACTTGTTAACATCATGCTTAGCATTTGTGTGAAGAGAGAAGAGCTTTATAATATCAAACCTTAAGAGAGACCACCTGGCTCAGCTGCATGTTGTCGATTGTTGAAGTGTTACATCATGAGGTGAAATTTACCAGCAGCAGTTTCTATCACTGATATAAGATTTTGAGCCTTTCTGACGTGTAAGACACTGCGCACATTACTGGGAATTTCTGTAGCGTTGTTGTTGACGTTAGAGCTACCTTCTCGTGTCTGCCCATGTTAGTTTCGACCTTGTCAACGAGCTTCTGTTAAGCCTTTCAAGCTTCTGTGAGTTAGAATATAAAGGCCGGGCTGTCAGTTACCAAGCTGACTTAGTGGCTGAGGCTCTCCCTGACACACCGCACACACAAAATCAGTACTATCTCCCAGTCCACCTCCAATATCACTACATCTCCTATGCACCCACTTATCACAAACAGTGCACAAGATGGAATTACTTCCCACACCCTCGTCGCAAATCGCACATGACCACTCTCCCAGTTTTTTGACAGTACCTCCACCAACTCAAGATATCATCGCTTTTGTTTTATCTGCATTTACTCTTAAGCCCTTGTGCCCCATACCCTCGATCCCAAACTTTCTCATTGCCCACTTCACCACCTCTCTTGGGACTCTATCAAAGGCCTTCTCCAAATCAACAAAAACAAAGTACAGTTCCCTTTTCTTTCCTATATATATTTCCTGAAACTGTCAAATAATGAATATGGTATCCATGGTCCCACTGCCTGGCATAAACCCAAACTGCATCTCATTAACATTCACTCTCAAATCATACCTTCTAGAACTCTCTTATTAGCTTCATTCTCTGATGTAAAAGTTTTATACCTCTATAATTTCCTCTTTCCAGGGCATCACCCTTCCTCTTGTACACATATACAATTACTCTTCAGCCAATCATCTGGGACAACTGACTCATATATCATCATATTTATCAGGTTAGTGACTAACCTCACTCCTATATTTCCTGAGGCCTTCTACAATTCAGCAGTCAACCCAGACACATGTGCTGCCTTCCCCACCTGCATCCTGCCTATTGCCTCACTCACAGTAGCAGTGTTGGTCAAAGCCCATGGGCCAAACACTGGATCTGCTGGCTCCAAATTTCCCTGTCCAAGCCATACTCCTCACTCAACAATCGGCTATAATGCTCTCTCCATATGTCTTTAATATCCCCACTGTTCACCACTACACTTGCTTCATCATTCTCCACACACTGCTCACCTATAATATCCCAATTCTCCCTCTTCACCTGATTTGCCACCTTAAATATCACATTCTTCCTTTCCACATGACTCAGGTTATCAAGTAAAAGTCTCTGTGACTCAGACTTCACCCTGTATACCTCTCTTCTAGTCCTACACTTGGCAGCCAAGTACTCCTCTCTGTTCCCAGCCTTCTTCCATTCCTGGAAAAGCCTTCTTTTCTGCATAACTGAAGCTTCTACACCCTCATCCCATCACCAAGTTACTTTATGTCTTGATGGGTTTCTTGTCCAAGCGCATACTATATCAGTAACTATGTTACTTTATGTCTTGATGGGTTTCTTGTCCAAGCACATACTATATCAGTAACTATCAAGAAGTTGTTCTTGAGGGCCCTGTACTTTTCATTAACGCCTCTGTCAACGGCTCCCTGTTCAGCCACCACTCTCCTCATTTCACTATAGAAAGCATGTTGTACTTATTGATACTGCAATTATTTAAAAGAACTGCTAATTTATATACTGCAATTATTTAAAAGAACTGCTAATTTAGTCATTTCAATTGCTGTTGCTAATGTCACCAATTTTATTCAAGTGTCAATTCATAGTTATTATTATGCCTCCAGCAGTTTTACAACCCTGAGGCTAGTTTCAAAGCTCTGGTTTACCTTTATTACTGATGTTTGGAACTTCTGCATAATTTCCGCAAGCCTTAGTTTCTAATCTTTTTCAAGCCTGTTTGATTTCTGTTCTCTCTGTAGCTTTAAGTTAGTTTTAAGTCATGTCTTTTTACCTGCCTATTTCATTCCCCCATTTTAGTCACAGCTATTTATTTTAGACTTTATTACTGTTTCACCCCCTTTTAAGCATATGACTTGGTGTGGCTGGCCCCCTCCTTTGTATTCTAAAATCTCCATTGCGCACTTTACTTTAATCTTCAGGCATTCAGACTGACCTTTAGCCCCAGAATGTCATAACAGGGTGGCAACCCTGCCAGGTGTGTCAAAACTAGGTTTTGAAGAATTTAAGCAGTTTGTTTAAGCTGTCATATCCTTTGAGTGCTGCATATTTACTTGTTGGCGAGCCTAGCTTTTGTCGTCATGGAGTACATAACCCCGAGCTCTCCCACTTTCCCTCTTCATGTTGTTTCAGAGGGGGATACCCATGCTCGTGTAAATTCCTCACCTGTGCTTGAGGGTGTTGTAAAGTCAGAGGTTCATTCCTCCTGTCCTAGTCTAGAAGATCGAGGCTCCCCTCTCCTTAATACACATTTCCAGGATATCAGGTTTAAGCAAGCCATATTGTATTTTGTTTTTCTCTTGGAGGGAACTGTTACTGCGGGCTCATGGCCTTTGGTTCCTTCTTCCTCACAAAAAAAAAAAAAAAAAAAAAAAAAAAAAAAAACAGGCCCAGTTAGAGTGGATGAATAGAGTTAAAGGTGGCAAAGATAGAGCAAGCTAGAAAAGAGGAACAGTCAAAGATAAAGCATGCTACAGAACAAGCAAAGTTAAAGCATGCTACAGAACAGGACAGAGAGCAGGCTAAGTTAGAACAATTGAAACTTGATCATGAGTATTTGTATGAGATGCCCAGAAGGCCAGACAAATTCTTCCCATTCTTTCTCAGGTTTCATACCTGCTGATCCCACTAAATTTTAGTCGCAGTACACGACTCTGAGGTTGTTATTATCGTGTCCTGGCGACCTTCCATTCAAAAGTGAGAGATGCATTTATTCGTGTATAATATATTCGAGCATAATAATATGATTCGTGTATAGTATGATACGAAATCAGACGCACTTTTGAATGACAGGTTGCCAGGGTACGATAATGACGACCTCAGAGTAGTGTGCCGCGACTATAATACCCCCTTTTGTCGAGACCCTTGTTCCGGAGTTCTCACGGTTTGAAAAGATTGCTGTGGGGAACAAAAGGCCTAACGATTGATGGCCTACCCTAGTTCATTCTGTACTTAAAGGCAAGGCCCTCAGAGTGTTTGACACCTTAAGTTTTGAAGAATGCTTAGATTATGCAGTTCTGAAGAATTCAATTTTCTCATTATGAAATAAGTCCTGAGGCATACCATCGGCAATTTAGGAATGCAAAGAAGCATCCACAGGAGGCTTCCTTAAATTTGCTAGACATGTGACTGACACTTTCCAAAAGTGGATCTGCGGTGAAATGTGGCAAATTGTGATAACCCAAGCTGTACTAGGTTGAGGGATACTGTAACCCTTGAGGATTTCCTGGATAAATTAGACAGTGAATTCATCATTCATTCATTGCCAGACGCCATGTATCCCAAACGGGGTGGCCAAGGGCTTAGAGTTAATTGTTTTACGGGAAGGGGCACTAATCCTCCACCAACCCCACTTGACACGTAGGGAAAACGTTATGCCAACAGCATCTGGTGTTCCCAGGCGGTCACCCATCCAAGTACTAACCAGACCCAACGTTGCTTTTAAGAATTCATTTATCAGACATGACAGTTAAAATAGTCCCTGAAGCTGGTGTCATTATTGATGATTATGTACTGCATAAAAACACCAATAAACCTAAGGAATTCTCTAGTAAATTCCCCTCTAAGCAGTATACCCCTCAGTAGAGCAACCAAAACACAGGTAAGCTAGGCTTAGCTGTTAATTCCAAACCTAATCCCTTTTCTCCACCCTCTAATCTCTCCTCTAGTTCTTTCAGGTGCCCCAATCACTTCTGTACTTATTGAAAGTGTCCAGGTCACAGTGATGAAAAGTGTTTTAAGGCAAATGTTCTGTCTAAGCCTGTCAACCTTGTTTGAAGTGGGCCAGTGGTGACTCCTTCTGCTTGCCCTCCAGGACCAAAGGTGGTTGGAGAGTCTTGTGTGTCTTCCCCCTCTCAGCTTGTTGTTGTTTCAGAGGATGGGGATATGGAGCCCGCTGTCGAATTGCAGACGGGAGGTGGTATGCCCGCGCCCATTCATGATGTCACTTCACTTTCTGGAGACGCTGTCCAGGCAGCAGTTTAGCAGCACTAACTCTGCCTCCTCTTTTGCTCCATGTTTATTTTCTGGTGTCATACTGTTGGACGGAGCTGAATTTCCTGTGAAAATTCTACATGATACTGGAGCTTCGCTACGTAATTTGTACTAATTCAAGGAGTAACTGGCACAAAGGTTATCCCTGTGGTGACCAGAGACTTGCATCTTCCTCTTCAAGGGGTTGACCTGCTACTGTAAAATGATGTGGAAGGTATCATTCGAGATGCCTGTGCCTGATGATCCCCCAAAGGTTGATAAAGTTGATGCAGATGTGTTTTTGGCATGTGCTATGACCAGATCCAAGGCACAGGCAGTGCAGACCAGAGACAATGTGCCACTCAGCGAAGGGAAGTCTGGTAATCCTGGGGCCACAGTGGAAACTCGTCCAGAGACGGCGACCGAGGACACTGACAAGAGAGGCTCCAAAGATAGCTATTACATGGAAGATAAGTCCATGAATTTACCCAACAATAACTCTCCCATTCCCGTTGAAGAATGAGTGTTAAGAGATTGAAGGAGTTGCAGGTGGGTGATCCAGAGATTCAGAATCTAAAATTAGTTGCTGTGAAGGATTGGACCGTCGAGAAAGGCAGCTGCTTTAACGTAAAGGAGGGAGTACAGTATTGTGGAGGAGCTGGTGTCCCCTGTATGTTAGTGATGATGATGGAGTGTGGGACTGTCATCTGAGTCTTGTGCCCAGTGCTTGTAGAAAGGAACTGTTGCAGTTGGCTCACTGTACCTCCATTTCAGGCCACATGGGCGTGAGAAAGACCTTGGAGCGGCTGTGTGCGAAGTTCTACTGGCCGTGCTTGGCTGCAGATGTGGCCCAGTTCATGCGGTGCTGCCATACTTGCCACCTGGTGGAGAAGCCTAATCAACCCATACTTAAGTCGCCTCTAATTCCCGTTCCTGCCTTTGACCCTCCAATTATTCATATTGTAGTTGGCATGATGGGACACCTGCCTCCTACATCCTCTGGCAATAAGTGCCTGTTAACCATAATCGATTCTTCTACAAGATACCCCGAGGCTATCCCTGTTTGTTCCCCAAAGTCTAGAATAGTTGTTCGGGCACCACATGATTTCTTTAATACGTTCAGGTTGCCGAGGGAGATTCAGTCTGATGGAGGATCTAATTTTCTTTCAAATATCTTCCAGCAGTCCATGGCCCAGCCTGATATCACCCATGAGAAAAGCAGTGCTTACTATCCTGAGAGCCAGGGTGCCCTAGAGAGATACCACCCGACCCTTAAGACGACGTTTCAGAAGAACTGCATGGAGCACTCGAAGGATTGGGATCGAGGAGTGCCATTCCTCTTGTTTGCCACCCATGAAGTTCCTCAACAGAGTTTGGGTTTCTCCCCTAATGACCTAGTATTTGCCCACAAGGTAAGAGGCCCATTATCCATCACTAAAGTGGCTTGGTCTGATGATTCTACCACGTGCAATTATGTAATTGAGTTTGTCAAAGATTTTAAGAACTGGATGTCTAAATGCTTGGGAGTGACTAGAGAGAATTGAAACAGGCTCAAGACAACATGAAGAGGTGGTATGATAGGAATGCTCATTTGAGAGAGTTTAAAGTTGATGAGGAAGTGTTAATGCTACTGCCTCTTCAAGGACAGCCTCCTGCTGAAGTTCTGTGGCCTTAATCATGTGACGCATAAACCAGGTAGTACTCAGTACTTAGTGGTGATCCCTGACAGGCATAATAAACATCAACTTTGCCATGTTAACATGCTGAAACCTTATTACTATACTCCAGAGGTCCAACTGTGCATCTAATCTTGGCTGAACAGAATGAAGTTCCCAGTGGTTTGATAACCCAGGAACAAGATGAGGAGGACACAGACTTCAAAACAGCGAGTGCCTCGCAAAGCAACGCTGAAGCCGGATTGTCCCTTGGTGAAAGGGTTTCACATTTGCCAGAAAATCAGTCCCGACAACTATTAACCCTTTAGTGCTTATGGGTGCCATGCAAATTCCATGCACTCATTACCATTTGACACAGGCTGTGTCTGCACACATTTCAATTGCTCGTTACCATTCAATGCTGGTTGTGTTGAACAAAATGGCCCTTTTTTTTTGGTTATGGAATGATTTTGCGTCCATTTCTAAAGAGAACAAAGCACTACTCATGTTCCCATGTATTCCTCCACCACGCTCAACCCACCCTGCACTCTGTGTCGTCCCACTGCCCCAGTCATTGTGCTACAAGCTGTGCTTGAGCGTAAGATAATTTCCTTTCACACTCCATAAAATTGGTCCTAATTGACCTACAGTAATTCTTTATACACGAAAATGTAGCCAAATAAATTTCCTATAATTTTTTGTCAGTAACATTTACCATAAAAATACATTTCTGTGAGAAAAAAACGAAAAAAAAATGAAAAAAAAAAAGTTAAGGCATAATTTACATTCGGCTGATATTTTTTACATTATGTGAGTAAGCAAGTATATTTATTCCGGATTATGATGAAATAGAAATTACGATAATTGAAGCACAACTAAGAGTGTGGGGATAAATTGTTTATGAACTATCGAGTGCATGGGAATAGCGTGGTGACGGGGGGTCTCTCAGTGTGTGGCCTTGGGCACCCAGGACTGTGTCCCAAGAACAAGTATACCCTGGTTTAACGATGCAATTGGTCAGGTAAAAACTCATCGTTAGGCAGGGTACCGTATCGGGGGTAGATTTAACATGTAAAGTACAGGCAAGTCCCAGTTAATGAGCAATCGCTTAACGAGAATCACTAATACGAGGTCTTGGAATTTGCACCACCACCTCTTTGGGCACGAAAAATCCACACTTACGAGACTCAAGATGAGGGTCGCGCAGCAGCCATCCGCTGTGTTTACCTCGGCGGCTAGGAAACGATTCGCACGCTAGCTCTGCAAGCCTCTTCCTGCCTGATCTTTGTAAATATTTTTTCCACCCAAGCTTGCCCAGTCAAGGTCGGTCTTGAAGCGTGCTTTTTTTCTGTCCCCAGGATTACTGTATCACCATGTCTTCCAAGCATTCCATTGTGACCCCTATTTTTTTTTTTCCATTTTCTTCCATTCTCTAATGCTATTAGGTGTATTACCTTCTTGTATTAACCCATTATTCCTGCTTAAAATGATCAGAAAGTCAGTTTTGGTGGTTTGGGGGGAGGTTGCTCAGAGGCCTTGCTCCCTAACCCTATTTTTCCAATAAGTTCTTCACTTCGTTTAACGAGAATTCAGCTAACGAGCAAAACACTTGCTCCCAATTACCTTGTAAGATCGGGAATCACCTGTAATGGGATGCATTTTACAGCCTTGGGTTTCCCCCCAAAAACCAAATTCAAAACCCATTCAAACGAGCCAATCTAAATGGCCTAACAGCTGCAAAAGGAGCTAACCTAAGCCTAACCCCTGTAAATAACTCACTAAAATCAACAGATAAAATCTGAAAATTATCAAATATAAGTGGAAAAAATATAGTAAACTGTACCCCAAAATGTTCACCCCATCTATGGCTAAAACACATTAATCTTAGTCTAAAACAGTTTATAAATTAACCTAAACACACAATTTTAGTCTAAAATATCATCAAATGCAGTAAAAAAAAAAAAAAAATATCAAAATATCGTTAAACCGGGGTTTGCCCATTGTTAGGTGAGGTATGGTGGTATTTCTACCCCATCGTTAAGCCGAGGTATCACATCTAGGGGTATCATATATCAAGGTATTACTCAATCACAGTTGGATGCAGCCTGCTTCGATTGCTAATGAGAGGTTTAACACTTCTTTCTTCATTTAAGGATGTCTTTGGCAGCTCCCCTGGGTAGACGGCCTGGACTGAGCATGATGTCGATGTGAGTGTTGTGTTCCTTGTTAAGTTGCCGCCTTATCATGTCTGCCCCCAATGCCTAGGAGTCCTCCATCAGGAGTTGAAGTAAATGCTAGACAATGATCTTATCTCCCCTGTGTGAGCCTACAGAGCTCCCCTGTGACCCTGCAGCCCAAGCCTGATGGGACAGCAAGATTCTGCATCGATTACCACAGAGTCAACACTCTGACTACGACCAATGCATATCCCCTGCCTCAATTAGAAGATTGCGTTGACCGCATTGGTTCGTCCCGATACAGTACTAAACTGGACTTTAAGAAGGGTTTGAGTGGGCAAAGGAAGTTTCAAGTTCTGTGGCAGATGGTCAAACTTATCATTGTAATGTGACGTCGTACGTGACAAAAAAATGCCTCGGTTACCTTTCAGAGCATTATGAACCAAGTCATCAGTGGGCTTCCTAACTGTACGGTGTTCCTCTAATCTTACAAGCTCTGCTCATCCTTCTTACCTTATATTTTCTCTCTACCTTCACAATCCATCTCCACCTTTATCTATCCTTAACTTCTCTCTCCTACTTTCTATCTCATCTTTCTTTATCTTTACATACCCTCTCTATCTTTCTAACCTCACATTCTGTTTTTGCCTTTCTTCTTTATCCTTACATGCTCTTTCCATCTCTCAATCCTTACATTCTCTCTCTATCCTTACATTCTCTGTACTTTTCTCTTCATCTTTCTGTACCCTTTTGTTCCCTCTCTCTTCATCCATTCTCCTTCTCTAACCTTAGTTTGACACCTACTCCTTCACCTGCAATCATCTTCTCTTGCCTCCCTTGCTCCTCCTCCTAATCTTTTGTTTGCTGTATCTCTCCTTTTCTCTCTGCTCCTCCTCATCTTCTCCCTCTGCAGTCATCTTATCCTCCTCCTCCTCCTCCTCCTTCCCATTCTCCTCCATTTTATCTATCCTCCTACTCCTTCACCTGATCTATATTTTCCCTTGTGTTACCTCCTCCTCCTTCTATCATCCCTCTCTCTTTCAGCTTTTCTTCCTCACCTTCTCCTTCCATGGTCTTCTTCCCTTGCTGTTGCTGCTGCTCCACCACCATACTCTCTTCTTCACCAGGTGGCTGCAGACCATTCTCTTTCTTCTCCTGCTCCACCTTCCCTTCCTTCTCCACTGCCATCTCTTCTTCCTTCTTCCCCTCCTCCACTACAGGTTCCATGCCAGGTGGGGGAGGTTCCTTGTCCTCCTCATCCTCCTCTTTATCTGATTCATCATCTGAGGACGAGGAGGAGGAGGAGGAAGACGAAGAGGAGGAACTGCCAGACCGCTTCCTCTTCCGCATTTCTGTAAGGAGTAAGTTGGATAGTGATGACACAAAGTCTTGAATAAGCCTCCATTTCTTTATGGTGTAGGTGGGATAGGTGGGATGGTGATAAAGATTGAAAGTACTAAGAATATATGGAGTAGATGGGAAGTTGTTGAGGGCCATGAAGAGTATGTATGAGGGTGCTAAGGCTGCAGTGTGTGTGAATAGTGAACTGGGTTAATTTTTCTATTTGAAGGCTGCATTGAAACAAGGATGTCTCATGTCTCCATGGTTGCTAAGTCTGTATATGGATAAAAGAGATACTGTACAAGGTAGAGCAGTGGATGTTGGAGTGGCCCTAGGAGGAGAGGGCACTGTTTGGAAACTCCATATACAGGTAACTCGCACGGAACACGTGGGTTACGTTCCTACCGTGCCGTGTTAGGTGCGAAATCGCATATATTTAAAATACTCTGTATTTTGCTCCCTAGACCCCCCAAATGTGTTGTTTTGCTGTTATCTGTCACTGGTAATCACTAGAAAGCACTTTAAGTGGTTAGAAGGTTTATTTAATGTTATAACTCACAAATACAGTACTCCACAGCAAATCTTCAACACACAAACACTGTACGTAAACACAAGGAAACATTCCGACGCCGATCATAGGTAATCATATAAATCAGGTTAACTGGTACCAGTGCTTTAACTTACAAGTACATACCAGAACAGTACATAGTTAACTTAGAAATGCAGTACTGTGATATCGAATGATTTCAGTACATAATGTTAAGAATGGCTGGAAAAAAAAAAAAAAAATGTTATGAATACATTTTCACCTTTTTGATATATGTTTATGGTAGTTTCGAGTTATTTTTTATGTTATCGTTGTGCCCATGCTTGGAAAAGGGAGCGAAAGAGTTGAATTTTCAGTCCTGAATGAGAAAACTGCACGTCCTCCAAGGCTAGACTCTGCCACGGGAGAATAAAGTGGAGGGTCAGTCCGATTAGCAATAAGCAAGTTGTGTCACAACTTCCAGCTCCCACACCGCGAGAATGGCTAAGAATAGAATCGTAATGCAGTTTCAGAACTAACAATAAGTCTAATTATTACGAATACAGATACAAAGCAGAAATAAATACGTTTACAGACAGGGAAAACGTACTTCTTCCGTCATAAAATGTTCATCTTTCTCTATCATTTTACGTTCGTCTTTATCATTTTACCTTGTTATTTTCGCAATATATATTGCTGTCTCGTAAACAGGGTGGTTGTTTGTGTTTTGCAAGGGAGGAAAAAGATTGTATTTTCTGTCTGGGTCGAGATAATGGGTGTAACTATGTGTGGTTAGGCATGGCCACGAACGAAAAAATCGTACATCCACTCATCACGATAGCAGGTGGTGAACTGACAGATGATACATGAGAGGGTGAAGTCAAGGTCAGTTTCATGTCCCAGATTTTCGTTCACTTCCCGAAAGTTTTCACAGTTTTCTACAAGTTACATTGCATCAAATGATCCAAACCATTACAGCAAACCTGAGCAAATAGTTAAACATACCAAGACAAAAATGTATTTTTCTCTGATTACAAGTCTTTAACGAACAAACAAAAAAGGCAATATTCCGACGCCGATCATGGGTAATCGTATAAATCAGGTTAACTGGTTACAAGGCTTTATTTAATGGTTTAATTGCTTACAAGTACATACCAGAAGAGTAAATATTAAACTTATAAATACAGTACTGTAGAAAAGCAGTACAGTAAGAGTTTAACGAACAAACAAAAAAGGCAATATTCCGACGCCGATCATGGGTAATCATATAATTCGGGTTAACTGGTTACAAGGCTTTATTTAATGATTTAACTTTATTTAAGTGCTTACAAGTACAGTACATACGAGAACAGTAAATATTTAACTTACAAATACTGTACAGTACTGTGGAAAAAACGAACAAATAAAAAAGGCAATATTCTGACGCCTATCAGGTAAACTGGTTATAAGACTTTATTTCTTGCTTTAACGTTATTTAATAGTACTTTAAATTGCACATAAACTTACCAGAACAGTACAGTACTGTAAATATTTAACTTACAAATACTGTGCCACTGTACTCGGGAATGTCTCTGACTGAATAATTTCCTGCCTAGATCGTCACGTAATCAAAACAAACCGTGCGCTGCGGTGACGTTCGAGGATTTGATCTTTCAAAGGCCTCTCCTGCGTTAATTTGTAGTTTTCATAATGTTTTTTTAATCTTACATTGACTTATATGTATCCCAGCCCTTCTATCTATATCTATCTATAGCCCGACGCCCTAATCCCGCAAAGGGTGGCCGCAGACAAAATGCCTCCAAGTCACTCTGTCACCCACCATTTGACTCCCCTCCCCCCATCTCACCCCCCCCTCCCTCATATACCTCTCAACTCCATCCCTCCACCTCATCCTCGGTCTACCCCTCCCTCTCCCTCCCTCCACCTCACCTACATACACCCTCTTAGTCAGTCTTTCATTCTCCATCCTCTCCACATGTCCAAACCATCTCAGTGTATTTCTCCTAATCTTTTCAACCACATCCACATCTACCCCACAACGTTCCTTCACTTCTTCATTCGTCAACCTGTCCCTCCATGTCACTCCACATGCTCCTCTCAAGTAACTCATTTCCACTGCTCTCACTCTTGACTTGTTCCCCTCTTGCAAGGTCCATGCCTCGCTTCCATACGTCAGGGTAGGGATCACAATACCATCATGCAGTGACTTCTTAACTTCCATACTCACCTCCCTATTTCTCATCACTGCTTTCAGTGAGCCAACAACCTTCCTTCCCTACTGTACCCTTTCACGTACTTCATCCCCCAAAGTTCCATCCTTACTCATCACACTACCCAAGTACTTGAATGCACTCACATTCTTCATATCTTCAACATCCAACCTCACTGCACACTCTGTGACTTCATTCCTCTCAAACACCATAACTTTACTTTTGTTTACATTAACTTTCAGCTTCCTCCTCCTACACACTGTCCCAAATTCATTCACCAAACCTTGCAACTCCCATTCATCTTCACTCAACAATACTGTATCATCAGCAAACAGCAACACCGGAAGCTTCCAAATCTCACCCTCATTCATTAGGGCCACCCCCACATCCACTGCCCTACCTTGTACCTCCTTTACGACCCCATCCACATATATATTAAACAGCCATGGAGACATTACACACCCCTGTTTCAGTCCCACATTGAGATCAAAGAACTCACTCAGCTCACCATCCACTCGCACCGTAGCCCTAGCTCCCTCGTACATACTCTTCACAGCACTCAACAATTTCCCCTCCACTCCATATATTCTTAATACCTTCCACATACCTTTCCTATCTATTCTGTCATAAGCTTTCTCCAAGTCCATGAAGGCAGCGTACACTTTCCTTCCCTTCTCTAGATACTTCTCCACTAAACATCTTAGAACAAATATCTGATCTACACACCCTTTTCCCTTCCTAAATCCCCCTTGTTCTTCTCCAACTAGCTCCTCTGTCATATGCCTAACCCTATCAATGAGTATTCTACCATATATTTTACCAGTCACACTAAGAAGGCAAATACCCCTATGGTTACCACATACTTCTCTCTCCCCTTTTCCTTTGTACAGAGGAACAATTATACCTGATTTCCAGTCCTCTAGAACCCTTCCCTCTTCCCAAGCCAATCTACACAACTTCCATATCCACTCCACAACAATCTCACCCCCATACCTAAGCATTTCACCACACACTCCATCAATTCCTGGGGCCTTTCCCAGCTTAATCTTCTTCATCGCTTCCACTACTTCCGCCCTACTGATCTCTTCCTCCCTCCTCTCATCTCTTCTTCTCCCAGCCATTCCCCAACCACTTATACTCACACTGCTCTCACTCTCTACATTCAACAAATCCTCAAAGTGCTCCTTCCATCTCCTCAATTTCTCTCTCTTCTCCACCAACAATCTATTATTCCTATCTTTCACTCCCCTACTATTTCCCCTTTCACACTGCCTTACTTTCTTTACCTCCGTCCAAAACAATTTCTTACTCTCCCTCCATTTCACACTCAGATTCCTCCCAAACTCTTCATCCACTTTCTTCATACTCTCCTTCACCAGTCTCTTAACCTCCCTTCTCCAGCTCACATATACCTCTCTCTTCTCTCTCTCATCTTCTCCCCTACCTCTACTCGCCAACCATTCACCATATGCCTTCTTCTTTTGTTCCACAGCTCGTTTCACCTCATCATTCCACCATGCTGTCCCTTGCACACCCTTGCATCTCCTCCTCACTCCACAAACCGCCTCACACGCTGCGCTTATCTCTTCCGTGAATATCTTACATAAGTCTTCCACCCCTTCCATCTGCTCTAGCTCATACCTTCCCAATCTTTCTTCCACTATGCTCTTATACTCTGTCCTCTTCTCAATATCTTGCAATTTCTCCACTCTTCTCACAGGAGCTGCTTCCTCCTGTCTTCCCCTTCGCCTCCTCAACCACTTTCTTTGCAGCTCTACCTTGGCCATCACTAAGTGATGGTCCGAGACTCCATTCCCCCACCCTCTCCACACCCTTGCATCCAACACTTGTCTTCTCATTCGCTCATCCACACACACGTAGTCTATCATTGCCTTTCGTTCAACAAGTTCACCATCCATCCTCCTCATTACTCTCCATGTATACCGGTGGATCATCTTATGACGAAAGTAGGTGTTGGCTACTGCCAACCCCTTACCAGCACAGATGTCCACCAAAGCACTACCATTCCCATCTACTTCCGCTGGCACACCCCACTGACCAACCACTCCATCCACTCGTACATTCCCGACTTTGCCATTCATGTCTCCAATCAACAGCACTCTCTCGCTCCTCTCAAACTTGTCCATACATGCTTCTACTCTCGCCCAAAACTCATCTTTCACTCTTGCCCTTACCGTGTATAATTGCGAGCGCGTTCCGTGAGATCGTGTTCCGTGCGAGTTACCTGTACTGTTGTTTGCAGATGAAATTTTTTGAAACGAAGACAAAGGGGAGCTGCAAATTTGGTGGATGAGTTTGTGAGAGTGTGTACGAAATGGAATCTAAAGGTGAATGTGAGGAAGAGTAAAGTTATGGTCTTCGAGAGAAGTGAAGTCAGTGAACGTACAGTGAGGTTGGATGAGGAGGATGTGGAAAATGTGGGTGCATTTAAGAACTTTGGTAGTGTGATGAGTAAGGATGGAAGTTTAAAGGGTAAAGTGCTTGAAAGAGTGCAACAAGGAAGAAAAGTTGCTGGTTCTTTGAAAGCAATGATAAGAAACAGGGAATTGAGCAGGGATGTGAAAAAGCTACTACATGACAGTATTGTGATACCAACTCTAATGTACAGAAGTGAAGCCTGGACCTTGTTGGAGGGACAGAAGTCAAGAGAGCAGTGGAAATGAGTAATTTGAGAGGAGCACGTGGAGAAACAGACTGACAAATGAGGAAGTGAAGGAGCGTTGCGGTGTGGATATGGATGTGACAGGAAGCATTAGGAGAAACACACTGAGGTGGTTTGGCCATGTGGAGAGGATGGAGAGTGAGAGACTGATGAGGAGAGTGTATGTGAGTGAGGTGGAGGGAGGGAGAGGGAGGGGGAGGCCAATGATGAGATGGAAGGATGGAGTGGAGAGATATATGAGAGAAGGGGGTGTGAGCTGGGAGCAGGGCAATGAAATGGCAGGGGACAGGGTGACATGGAGGCAATTTGTTTGTGGCCACCCCTTACGGGATTAAGGTGTCTGGCAAGAGATAGATAGAATAAGCCTCCATATATTCACCACCTTAATTATCAACCTGTTCTTCATAATCATCATCCTACTCCTGTTCTCAGCATAATACCATAAGTGGGATGAGCATTATTGAAGAACACATAATGACGAATGGGAAAAGGAATACACAGAAGCAATTACAGTACACTACAACTTCCCAATCTAATAATTCGGTTTCCTAAAACCACCACTTCATGATTTCCCCCCCCCCCATACAAATTTCTCTCCAAAACTATCTGTTTCAAAATCATCACTGAAGTTTCTAAGGTCACTGCTATACTTTCCTATGACACTGCCATCCGTCACCCTTGCCAAGCAATATGCTCAATTTTTATAAACCCGTGATCAGCCTTTTTTTGTCTATAATTTACAACCAACCCATGCTATCCAAAGGGGTTATGTTAAGCTAGATTAGTTTAAAATGATTTTTTTTTTTTTCTCAGATAAATGGGCTTTATGGGGTTATGTCATGTGGCAATGGAAGCTTCCTTTTGGGTCACTTCAGTCAACCCCCACCACATACGATACATATCTAGTCACAATACATTCATTAAGCACTTTCAGCAACACAATACTGTTCCTGTATTAGTCTCACAACAAACACTTTAAAACTGCACAATACCTTTTACAAGAAAAAGACATCACAGAATGTACAGTAACACACCATTTATCTGACAATAAGTCTAAGCACCAATCTTTGCTGGACTGGGTCCAAATTCTTGAATAACCAGTCAATCAGCTGATATTAGAACAGTCCCTGAAGACAAAGCTTACTCTGTGACTTTACCCAACCAGTCCACTCATGTGACGTTATACTGCCTATTTCTTCTTTAAGTGACTAAACTGACTAACAAACCAATGGTGTCCCGTAACCCAGGAAATCATTTACAACACTGGGTGGTAACCAAACAGCCAAGTAACTGGGTGATGTGGAACCTACTATGGTGTCCCTGTATTCTAGGTGGAGAGATGAAATGAGATGTCCATCTAGGAACCAAACCTCCACACACTTCACCGCACCTCATTTCCACAAGGGAACATTGGTTAACTGCACAGGATGGCCCTACAGGGACAATAGCTTGCCTGTGGTTGACAGGTTTGCTCAGCCAGACAGACTGGTGTTACTCTGCTACCACTACCAGTCATAACATCCAGTCATATTTTGTGACTATCCAACCAGTCATAATATTGTATTCAGTCAGGCTTTGTGACTGTACTCAATCAGTCATAATATCCAGATATAATATAGTTAGTAAAAATACGTAAACAAGCACTGCACAAGATGGCCCTACAGGGACAAATGCTTGCCTGTGGTTGACAGATCTGCTCAGCCAGACAGACTGGCATTACTCTACTACTACTACTACTACCAGTCATAACATCCAGTCATACTCTGTGACTATCCAACCAGTCATAACATTCAGTCATGCTCTATGATTGTACTCAATCAGTCATAATATTCAGTTATAATATACTGTCGTAAACACATAAACAAGCAGAAAAACAATGACAGACATCATATTATGTACAGAAACATAACACAGATGAACAGTGACCAAAAATTGACAGTGGCCACTCCACCAAAACAATAACAATGGCATAGTGTTACCATTTTAGCACTCAGTGACAAATTCACATCAATTTGTAATATAGTACTTAATGGCAAGAAGTCTAGCTGCATTATGGAGATTTTTATGAAATGGCATGCAATCTAGCCATATTTTTGGAGATTTTTGCAATGTTTTGGGAATAACCCTTTGATTTAATGAACTAACAATGGCAAGATCATGTTCATTACTGCTGAATATTTGAAATAACAATGGCATAACCTGTCCAATACTGCTGAATGTTTGGAATAACAATGGCATGACCCTGTCCATTACTGCTGAATGTTTGGGATAACAATGGCACAACCCTGTCCATTACTGCTCAATGTTTGGAATAACATTGGCACGACCCTGTCTATTACTGCTAAATATCTTGAATAACAAAGGCACGATCCTGTCTGTTACTGCTAAGTATTCAGACTAACAATGGCGTGACCCTGTCTGTTACTGCTGTACACTCATACTAACAATGGCATGACCTTGTCCGTTACTGCTGAATACAGTACAGTATTTGGAGATTATGAAATAATCCCCATACCTACCCAAGTAGTCAAGAAAACTAATTGAAATGCCTCTCACTAATATACAAGCAATTAAAAATCATTATTACTGATAACCAAATTATTATCATCATTTCCTCTCCTCCATCCTTCTTTCCTTCCATCCTCTTCTGTCTTCCCTTCCTTCATTCTTTCCTTGTCCTTCTGCCTACGGGTGACTTTACACTCCCTCTTCTGTCTTTCTTTCCTTCATTCTTTCCTCTTCCTTCTGCCTGTGGGTGACTCTACACTGAGTGACAAGCCAAATGGTTTCCTGAACACCAGGAAACCATTTACTACGCTGGATGGTAACCATATAACCAAATTTTGGCGGCTGGTGGTTTATTGGATAATTATTGCACTCCAATCGAATTGAGCCGGTGAAGGTTTATATCCAAGGGATGGTTGGGGTTGATTGCTCATGTAATGCCACTCAGGGATGAGTGAGGCTGGTCACTCTCATCTTAAATGTTGGGACCAACTGCCTAGCCCCGGGCTCCTACGCTCCTCATGGGGCAATGTAGGATTGGATGATGGATGGATGATTATTATTATTATTATTATTATTACTATTACTGTTACAAAGAAGAAAGGTATGGGATGGTGGGTTGAGGAGGTTAAGAGTGCGGTGGAGGAAAAGAGGAAGATGTGGCTAGAGTGGTTACAGGACAGGCTTTCAGTTGAAATAAGAACTGAATATACTGAGAGCAAGAAGCAAGTAAACAGATTAGTGAAGAGGAAAAAGGAGGAGGTAAATGATGATTTGGGAAGAAAAATGAATGCAAACTACTCTGAAAATAGGAAGTTATTCTGAAAAGATTTGCAGAAATGTAGAAGTGAAAGCATAAAGAAATGTGATAGTGTGAAGGATGTAGGTGGTAGATTGCTAACTCATGGGGATGACACAAGGAACAGATGGAAAGAATACAGTAATCCCCATACTTTCCAGACGCCCACTGTTCAGACACCTCACTTACCGGACATTGTGGGCCTGGACCTTCGGAGCCCCCCCCCCAAATTATCCCCCCAAAATCCGAATTTTCTCCCACCTGTACTTTGAAATTCCCACATAGCGCCACACAGATGTTACACCACGGACCCTTCACCCCTTCCTTCCTCCCCCCTCCCCCTCTCCCCTGTCAGGGTTGCCATTTGGCATTTTTCATTACCAAATGTGGGCACATTTGGTAATGAAAAATTCATTTGGTAATGAATCAGTATAATGCATTACCAAACGGAGTTTTCACATGTATGAGGATACACAGGATGGAGATGGTGGATTATTTGCTCTCTCTGATTGATCTGCTACCCTACATAGCGTGAAAATAATCAACATGCTGTCAATTATAAGAAGAGTGATTACATGTATAGTATTTCCACTTGTATATATAATTAGTGAAGAATAAATGCTAGCTTTACGAATTTGGTACTGAAAAGTTAAATTTGGTAATGAAAACTGAGGACTTTGGTAATGTGGCCGTTGCGATCTGGCAACCCCGTTTCCCCGTCACCAACACTCCAACAGTTGCTGCCTAACTTCGATCGCGAGTAGATGCTTATCGCAATGGAAGCCACACATGCTAATTTTTTTGTGAATAAACAGTGAATAAACTGCAATACCTCTCCACTAGACCACACGGGAATTTACAGTGTTGCACAGTGTTAAGAAATTAGAATTTAGAGTGCAAAGGATTAACTGTGGAGTGCAAATTGGCGGTTGAAGCTGGCGGTTGAAATGGCATGGTGCAGTTAAGAACAATGTGCAGTGTTAAACAATTATAACTCACAGTGCAAAGAATTAAGTGCAGCACAACACTGGATTACTGAATGTGCTTCAAGAGCATTTTCACCACTGCCAAAACCTTAGAAAAGGTGGCCACAAACGTGCTGTAAGTACCGTGGCTGAGGTACAGTCACTTCTAATTCCTCATTCTTTGGTTCCTTTTCATTTATTTCATGCTTTATGTCCATTATTCGTGTGAATAGGGTCTTACATGAGATTAAATAGGTGCTATGCATGTCCGGTAGGGTGTTATTTAGGTGGCTTTCAAAGTTAGGCTGGGTTAGGGTCCTTAAGTACCAGTCCAGGAGCCAAGAGCCCACTTTCCGAATGGGACCACTTTCCGGACATGCCTTTGGCTGTATTACATCAGATAGTAGAGGGATTACTGTATTTTGAAAGCCTGATGAATGGAAATAACGAGAGCAGAGTGGCTGTAAACATGATTCGTTTTGGGGGTGTGCAGACGGAATGCAGTGCCAGGAGACGTGACACTCACACAGGTGAAGAGAGCTGTGAAGCAGCAGAAAAATGGGAAAGCAGCTGGGGTTGATGAGGTATATGCAGAGATGCTTAAGTGTAGTGGATAGTGTGGAATGAAGTACTTGCTGGAGATATGTTTTGATGGCACGGATGAGTGAAATTGTGCCTGTAGAGTGGAAAAAGGCTGTGATTATATCCCTGTACAAAAATAAAGGTGAGCAAAGTGAGTGCAAGAATTATTGTGGCATAAGTTTATTCAGTATGGTAAGGAAGACAGATGGAAGAATTACTGTACAGAAAGTAAGAGAGATATCAGAAGTCCTAGTGAGTGATGAACAGGGTGGCTTTAGGGGTGGCAGAGGATGTGTGGATCAAATATTTGCAGTGAGACAGATAGCAGAGAAAGCTTGTGGGAAGGACCATAAGGTACTTATGGCATTCATGGATCAGGAAAAAGCATACGACAAAGTGGAAAGAGAAGGACTGTGGAAAGTTTTGCGCATGTGCTGTGTACACGGTAAGCTGCTAGGTGCCGTCAAGAGTTCTTAAGAGTGAAGAGGTAGTGAAGCATGTGTAATGATTAATGGACATCTAGGTGAATGGTTCAAGAACAGTGTAGGTGTGTGACAAGGTTGTGTGATGTCCCCATGGCTGTTCAATATATTTATGGATGGGGTGATGAGAGAAGTAAAAACATGAGCAATGGAGATAGGGATGGCACTGGTAATGAATGGTGATGGATGGAATATCTCAAATTTGTCGTATGCTGATGATGCAGTACTGCTTGCAAGTACCGGACAAGAACTTGGTAGGCTAATGCAGAGTTCTGATGATGTCTGTGAGCAATGTGCCTCGAGAGAAATGTTGAAAAGAGTAAAGTGATGGTTATTGAGAGAGAAGGTGACTCCCAGTGCGATGTTACAGTGAATGGAGAGAGACTGGAATTGGTGAGTTCAAATACCTGGGTACAGCGTTAGAAAAGAGAGGAAAATTTGCAAAAGAAGTTGAAAGTAGAGTGACACAAGGAAGAAAAGCAGATTGTGCAATGAAGGCCTTGATAAGAAACAGAGGCTTGAGTGTTGCAGCTGCATGAGGCTTACATGAAGAAGTGTTAGTGACAACTTTAACATATGGATGTGAGACTATGGTGTGGCATGAAAATGAAAAGTCAAGAGTAAGAGCAGTGGAGATGGGACTGCTGAGGAATGTACATGGAGTACAGAGGGTGGATAGGATACAAAATAATGTGATTCGTGAAAGATGTGGAATGAGGAAGTCTGTGGCCACCAGAATTTAAGAGAGTGTACTGAAATGGTATGGTCATGTGGAGAAAATGGATAACAATAGAGTGGTGAAAAAGGTATATCTAAGCAAATTTGAAGGAGGGAGGAGGCAAGGTAGGCCAAGGAGAAGGTGGAGAGATATGGTGGATGAGTGTGTGAGGAAGCGAGGTTTGGAAGTCGGTGAGGCTAGGGAACTGACAAGAGATCGAGCTGGCTGGATGAATGTTGTGAGGAGAAATGCATCATCAGGGATTTGGCACCCTTTTTTAACATGGCAGCGTCCGGACTGACTCAACCGGATACGTTAATGTGAAGCTACAGAACGTGGTGGATGTTTATGGCGTATCCAATACAGCCACGATTCCGGGGGCTTGAACGATGAGTGAATAGAAGCGTGGCCCATTGGACTGGGCAAATTTGGGCTGTCTGGACATTGCTACTCCTCACCCTGTCCTAAGGTGGGAAAGAAGGTCTGGATTATGATGATGATGATGCTTATTACTACCATATTACAGTAAAACCCTGATACATCAACCCTGCAGAAGGAAGAATTTCCAGTAAGTCGAACGCTGAACGAGGTGAGGATTAGTGTTTATTCAAAGGGTTACATTTTAGTTTCTTATATTCCAAGTGCTACATTTTAGTTTATTATATTCCAAGTGTTATATTTTTGTTAAACTGATTGTAAAGTGAGATAAATGAGTGCAGAATTTTGCATAATTAAGTGACTGTTGCTCCCCTCCTCCTATGCAAACTCCTCTCCTAGCCTAGCCTATGCCATGATCCAAATTATTTTTTTTGTCTACTTTTACTGGTTTATCAATGTTTTTTAGTTCACTGTTAATAAACAAGTAATCACATATAATTTGCAATTATTGAGAGGGGTAATATATACTGTATATATATATATATATATATATATATATATATATATATATATACTGTATATATATATATATATATATATATATATATATAATATATATATATATATAAATATAATATGGGGTAGTACTACTACTCTGCGGCCAGAATGTGTTAGGAAGAATACTGCCACCGTATTCCCTGCGTGTCGTAAAAGGCGACTAAAAGGGGCGGGGTGAGGGGACTAGGGACTCCCTCCTCGGTTTTTTTAGTTTCTATAAAGCGACAGGCCAGGGAAAGGGATGGGGGATGGAGTTATCCCCGTACCCTGAAGATTGGGTCTATGAATGTGCGTGGATGTAGTACGATTGAGGCTAAAAGGGAGGAGATTGGGAGAATGTTTGTGAGAAGAAAGTTGGATGTGTTAGCTTTGAGTGAAACAAAGATGAAAGGGAAGGGTGAGTCTATGTTTGGAAGTTTGAATGGAAGATTGTCAGGTGTTGATAGAGGAAGGGCAAGAGAAGGTGTGGCCTTGTTAGTGAGTCCGGAAGTACAGCAGCGTATGATTGAATGGAGGGAGGTGTCATCGAGACTGAGGTGGGTGAAAGCAATATTTGAATGTGAGTTGTGGGTGTTTGTGAGTGCGTATGGGCCTGGTAGTGAAAGGGATGAAGAAGAGAGGGAGTCTTTCTGGAATGATATTGATGAGTGTCTGCAGAGTTTTGGAGCAAATGTGAATGTGGTAATGACGGGAGATCTGAATGCTAGAGTGGGAAGTGTAGCAGTTGAAGGTGTAGTTGGTATGCATGGTGTGCCTAGAAGAAATGAAAATGGGGAACGAATGATAGGGATGTGCGTTGAGTGAGAGATGGTGATTGGAAATACCTTGTTTGAGAAGAAAGATACACTCAGTCCTCGTAAATCGCGGCAATTTGGGTCTGGACCACTGCTGCGATTTACAAATTCCGTGGTTTATAAATATTAACTCTTATGTGAAAAATGAATTTGGGTCTGGACTGTCTGGTTAGTACTTGGATGGGTGACCGCCTGGGAACACCAGATGCTGTTGGCATCCCTACATGTCAAGTGGGGTTGGTGGAGGATTAGTGCCCCTCCCTGTAAAACAATTAACTCTAAGCCCTTGGCCACCCCGTTTGGGATACATGGCGTCTGGCAATGAATGAATGAATAAATATAATACAATATATATATATATATATATATATATATATATATATATATATATGTATATATTGCAATATTTCCAGCTAGCCGGAAAATTTGGTAAGTTGAACTACCATAGAGCCCCACACAGTTCGACTTATGATGGGTTTACTGCATTACTATTTTTATGATGATGATTATCATTACAGTAAAAGTCCAATTATTCAGCAGCTGATTATTCGGTAGATTCGATATTTCGGCAGCTTTTAGAAATAGTCCCATTTAAGAAAAGTCTTTGAGTGTTCAGCAGATGTTCGGAATCATCTCAGCAGTTCAGGAAGTGTTATCTGTGACTTGTAGGCCTACTGTTTCATTACACTTGTATATGTTCACTAATTTCTGCATTTTTCACATCCAAGTATTCTCCTGTACTGATTACAATACTGCACAGTATCATACAGTACAGTAACCACCCCCCTAACTTAGCGAGGGTTACGCTCCAAGCCCCCTTGCTAATTCTTGACGCCTTCCTGAAAATAACATTTACCGGTAATTGAGTAGCCCATGAACCACTGATACTGTAATGCATTACCCACAAATAAGCGTTGCCTGTGAAATCAGTTTCCCCATTGTTCTTAGCTGTACGGCTGTGACAGCTCTTGTTTGATCCCTGAGGATAATGGTGGAACGGACTGTCCTAAGTGTTTAACTAAACCTAACCTAATCAAGTTTAACTGTATCTAATAAGTTAACCAAACCTAACCTAACCTAAAGTCGGAAAAATAAAACAAACTGGAGGAATATGAATTGGTAAGGTCTTTCTTATGAATGTTAAATGTACATTTAACGCTCATTCTTTTGTTCGTTTTAGTGTTTATATGTGAAAGAGAGAGTTTTGATGCAAACAGTAATGTATTCTATTAGTCCCTTAATAACCCCCGGCAATGAACAACCCTTTACAGTACCGGTGTCAGTGACATCGAGTTAGTGTGAACTATAAAAAACTGTGAATAATTATGGGGAGGGACTAAAGGTCACTGGTATGTTTACACGACTCTACGCTACCACTCCAAGCAGTCAGGCAGTCACTTAACCTTTAGACTTACCAATGACGACCTGGGTCGTCATGCATTTGTAAACCTCTGATGTCAGTATGACGACTTTGCCCGTCATCCAATGCATTCTCTAAAGAAATATTTAGGGAGTCATCATTTATATTGGATGACGGGCACAAGTGGGTGGAGCTAAGCCTGCCACAGCTAGTGCGTGCGTGCTCACTTGGTTTGCTTGGCTCAGTGTGGTGTGAGGTTCCTCACGGGTAGGATGTACAGCTCTTGACCTCCCACTGAACACTTATGGTCCATTTTCTCACGTAAGTATGTGGCATTATTACTTAAGAAAATACAACAAATAATGCATTATTGGAAAGGAAATTTATTCTGCTACATATTGAAGCAACAAATATTATTACTCCTTGAATAGTTTTTTTTGGCAAATATTTTTTTAAAGGACAGTGTAAAACTTTAGCATGTCAGCTAACTTCTACTCTCTTTTTTTGCCTTTTATTTTGTATATATTGTCTTTTTGGACAATGTACAACAGAGCATAACTCTTCATCTTGAAAATGAGACCAAAGTGGCCTTTCTATGATGAATAATAACTTTCCTACGAGCGTTAGAAGTAAAATATCTCTACCCAACTGTTCTGAAAGCTCTTGAGTGAGAATTGCGAACACAGCCAGAATTTATGCTCCTACCATTACAAGATAGGGTTAATCTTCAGATGTTTTTGCCCATATGATAAATGCATCATAACTTTATGAATTCTTCTGTGAATCATAGCGAATCATAGCATGGGTGTAGGAAGTTAAATAACACACTGCTAGATGCACCTGACAATTCTCTTCACATCTTTAAGAAAAATAATTGATTTCAAAAGAATGGAAGAAACTTTACTTACTCAAAGATGGATTATATTTCTTCCATTTAATTTTCTTAAAGATGTGTAGAAGAATCATCTCATGCACCAAGCAATGTGTTTTTTAGCTTCCTAAAGCCATGCTATGAATCACTATGATTCACGGATGAATTCGTAAAGTTACGGTCCATTTACCATATGGGCGAAAATATCTGAGGTTAAGCGACCATCTGACTGCTTGGAGTGGTAGTGTAGAGTTGTGTAAACATACCAGTGACCTTTGTTCCTTTCCCATAATTGTTCACGGTTGTTTACAGCTCACACTAACTCGACGTAACTGACACCGGTACCGTAAAGGGTTGTTCAATGTCGAGGGTTAAGGGGTTAATGGAATACATTACTGTTTGCATCAATACTCACTCACATACACACAAAAACGAACAAAAGAATGAGCACTAAATTTACATTTAACTTTCATCTGAAAAACCTTACCAATTCATATTCCTCCATTTTATGTATTTTTCCAACTATTTTACTTTGTGTTTGGAAGGAGTATTGTATACAGTACTCACTCCAAACACATTTGTAATAAGTAGTGATGTACTAAGCAAGTAGGTAATATTCCGTATCATTTCGGCCATCCAGGAAGTCTTATATGTGACTTGCAGGCCTACTTGTCATTACTCTTGTATATGTTTACTAATTTCTATATACAGCAAGCTCGCCCCTAACGCGAGGATTTGGTTCCAACAGTGGCACGTTGGGCGCGAAACTGAGTAAGTTTTAACTACTCCTTATTTTGCTCCCTAGACCCCCTAAATGTCATGTTCTGCTGTTATCTGCCATTGGTAATCAATATAAAGCACTTTCAGTGGTTAGAAGATTTATGTAAAGTTATACCTTACAAATACAATACTGTACAGCAAAACTTCAGCACACAAATACATAAACTATCTATCTATCTATCTATAGCCCGACGCCCTAATCCCACAAAGGGTGGCCGCAGACAAAACGCCTCCAAGTCACTTTGTCACCCACCATTTGACTACCTCCCCCCAACTCACCCCCCCCCTCCCTCATATACCTCTCAACTCCATCCCTCCACCACATCCTCGGTCTACCCCTCCCTCTCCCTCCCTCCACATCACCTTCATACGCCCTCTTAGTCTGTCTTTCATTCTCCATTCTCTCCACATGTCCAAACCACCTCAGTGTATTTCTCCTAATCTTCTCAACCACATCCACATCCACCCCACAACGATCCTTCACCTCTTCATTCGTCAACCTGTCCCTCCATGTCACTCCACACACTCCTCTCAAGTAACTCATTTCCACTGCTCTCACTCTTGACTTGTTTCCCTCTTGCAAGGTCCATGCCTCGCTTCCATACATCAGGGCTGGGATCACAATATTATCATGCAGTGACTTCATAACTTCCATACTCACCTCCCTATTTCTCATCACTGCTTTCAGTGAACCAACAACCTTCCTTCCCTGCTGTACCCTTTCACGCACTTCATCCCCCAAAGCTCCATCCTCACTCATCATACTACCCAAGTACTTAAACACAAGGCAAAATTCCGATGCCAATTGGTTTCAGGACAATTCGTCGTCAATTCTCCATCACAACAATGACAATTCGTCATTAATGAAGACAGCTGTGGGTGATGCCAGAATATAATTCAAAGGCGAAATGAGTATATTCATAGAATGACGGGGAATTGTTCAGGGTGTGAACTGTCCTGATGAGGAATTGTCCATGTTTTGACAGGGAATTGTCTGATGGCGAATTGACTAAACAGAAAATTGTCTTGGAACCCGCCGATCATGGGTAATCATATAAATCAGGTTAACTGGTTACAAGGCTTTATTTAATGCTTTAACTTTATTTAAGTGCTTTAACTTACATACCAGAACAGTAAATATTTAACTTACAAATACAGTAGGCCTGCTGTGGAAAATCAGTGGGCAAATCTTTAACGAACAAATAAAAAAGGCAATATTCCGACGCTTATCAGGTGAACTGGTTATAAGACTTTATTTCTTGCATTAACATTATTTAATAGTACTTCAACTTGTACATAAACTTACCAGAACACTAATGTAAATATTTAACTTACAAATACAGTACTGTGGAAAAGCAGTACGGCGGACCAAATGATCACGTGATCAAAACAAACTGTGCACGCTGTGCTAAGGTTCGAGGATTTGGCTTTTCAAAGGCCTCTCTTGCGTAAATTTATAGTTTTCATAATGGTTCTTTAATCTTACATTGTCTTATATGTATCCCAGCAGTATCTATCTATCTATTACCAGAAGCCTCAATCCCGTTTGGGGTGGCCACAAACAAATCGCCTCCACGTCACACTGTCCCCCGCCATTTCACTGCCCTGCTCCCCATTCACCCCCCCCCCCTCTCTCATATACCTCTCCACCACATCCCTCCATCTCATCTTTGGCCTCCCCCTCCCTCTCCTCCCTCCACCTCACTCGCATACACTCTCCTCATCAATCTTTCACCCTCCATCCTCTCCACATGGCCAAACCACCTCAGTGTATTCCTCCTAACGCTTCCTATCACATCCACATCCACACCACAATGCTCCTTTATATCCTCATTTGTCAGCCTGTCTCTCCAGGTGACTCCACAGGCTCCTCTTCAATAACTCATTTCCACTGCTCTCACTCTTGACTTGTGTCCTTCCAACAATGTCCAAGCTCCACTTCCATACGTTAGAGTTGGTATCACAATACTGTCATGTAGTAACTTTTTCACTTCCATGCTCACTTCCCTGCTTCTTATTACTGCTTTCAATGAACCAGCAACCTTTCTTCCCTGCTGTACTCTTTCAAGCGCTTCACCCTCCAAACCTCCATCATTACTCATCACACTACCCAAGTACTTAAACATACTCACATTTTCCAATTCCTCACCATCCAACCTCGCTGTACATTCACTGACTTCACCTCTCTTAAAGACCATCACTTTACTCTTCCCTACATTCACCTTTAGATTCCGTTTCTTACACACTCTCCCAAACTCATCCACCAAGCCTTGCAGCTTCCCTTCGTCTTCACTCAACAACACAGTATCATCTGCAAACAACAGTACAGGGAGTTTCCAAACACTACCCTCTCTCACCAGGGCCACTCCAACATCCACTACCCTACCTTGTACCTCTTTTATTACCCCATCCATGTACAGATTGAACAACCATGGAGACATGACACATCCCTGTTTAAACCCAACCTTCAAAGTGAAAAATTCACTCAGTTCACCATCCACACGCACTGCAGCCTTCACACCATCGTACATACTCTTCACAGCATTCAACAACTTCCCATCTACTCCATATATTCTTAATACTTTCCACAATCCTTGTCTATCCACTCTGTCATATGCTTTCTCCAAATCCATGAAAGCCGCATACAACTTCTTTCCCTTCTCTAGAAACTTTTCCACTAAAGATCTAAAAATGAATATCTGATCTACACAACCTCTTCCCTTCCTAAAGCCTCCCTGTTCTTTTCGAACTAACTCCTCTGTTCTTTCTCTAACTCTGTCAATAAGTATCCTACCATACACTTTTCCTATTATACTAAGAAGACAAATGCCCCTATGATTACCACACACTTCTTTTTCCCCTTTTCCTTTGTACAAGGGAATAATTATACCTGACTTCCAATCCTCCGGGACTCTACCTTCCTCCCAGGCCAATCTGCACATTTTCCACATCCATTCTACTACTATCTCTCCCCCATACTTCAGCATTTCACCACACACTCCATCAATTCCTGGGGCTTTCCCAGCAGTAACCGCGTATAATTGCAAGCACGTTCGGCGAGAACATGTTCGGGGCGAGCTTACTGTATTTCACATTCAGGTACAGTACTGTATTGATTACAATACTGTACAGTATCATACAGTATACAGTACTCTCTCCAAACACATTTGTAATACCATAAGTAGTGATGACAGTGTTCACCAACACATACAAGATACTGAGTGGGTAGGTTTTTCGATTATTCGGCAAATTCAATTTCTCAGCATCGGCCCGGTCCTGTAGATGCCGAATAATGTGACTTTTATTGTATTATTATTAATATTATTACTATTATTTTTTTGCATAAAAGAATGCATTAAATTGCCTGCACCATCCAGACTAACCATGAACACAAGCAAAATGGGGTCATCTGGATTTTCTGTTATCATCCTATGTCATAAAAAAATCCATCAAATTATGAACAAGAAAAATAAAAAACTGATATGAGAATATGTAAACAGATGAGTAGCAGAGTGTTTCAAATTTTTGAATTTTGCACTTGATGAATGCACCCATGCTAACCGAGTTCCATTTCACGAGCAATGATTTTATTCAATATATGAGCACAACTGCCTGTTGCTATCCCACCCCACATGGCATGCAAATTTTGCCTCTCATGAGAAATTATTTTTTTTCTGGCTAACGTCAAAGGCTATCCCAAAATTGAGTTCTGGTATGGGAGAGGCGATGGGAAGAGCAGTATCGGACGTCCTGAAGTAGTGGTCATAAGTAGAAGACTGGGTGGCCAGCCTCTGCTCTGATACTACTGCAAGCAATATGGGTGTCCACAGCAGGACTTGCACTGTTATCCAGAATGCCATTACGAAACCACTCCTCTCCTAGGCATGATGCCACCATATCCATGAGCTTTTCGCCAGGGTCTCTGACAAGCTCTTCTCCTCTTCTGGCCTGGAAATCTCTGTATTCGGCAGGTTCAAGGATCACTGGCATATCATCGATCAGCAGGTTTTAGAAACCATACGAAGCTCAGACCGATCATTCCAATCCACAACCCTGATATCAATTGATCTCGAAGCACCAAGATAAGCTGGGTTCCTTCGTCACCAAACTCCAGGATGGCCAAGACCGCAACAACTACAGGAAATACAGTACCCTGAACTTGCACTACACTTCCTGGGTTATCCACTCCCCAAAACGAGGAAGTGCTCTCACAGCGGATTCCACTGTCCAGGAGCTTAAAGCAGGGCCAGATGGATGGGCCGGGGGATTCACTCGCTGGAGATTTACCTGTTCTGGGACCAATTCCCCCTCATCCCTCAGGAGAAATTAGCCCTAAAGTGGATGAACGTCTTCTCAGTTACAACGTACCTTCTAGTTTGGCACTTGTCGCCAGTTGGCATCGATGCACCCACAAATGATCTAACTCCTCAGGACACTACAGATCTACAAGAACCAGGTTGACGTGGAAGTGGGCAGCAGAGCGCTAAAAAAACTTCAGAACCATGGCTGGTATCCGAGTGAGGATCTCAGAGGCTTCACCTTTTTCTCGAACCTCGTGCCTGCGAACAAAAAGCTCAGATGCACCTAAACCTTCACCAGAAGCTTCCTCGAAAGGTAAGGATGAAGATGGTGCATCCCCAAGTGTTGCGAGACCCCACAGACTTGAAGATTCCTGATTTCATCACAATCCAAACACAAAACTTCTTCAAGTGTTTGAAGATGGATGTTCTCAGGAAGCTCGAGGACATTGAGGAACACCGTGGCCGGGTTATGGCAGTCAGCTAGTCAACAACTGTGCTGAACATGGAGTCAAGCTAGCTACTGACTTTAATAAGAAGCTCATGAGGAGTGAGAAGGAGAGACAGCTGGCCCTCCAAGTCATCGCCAACCACAGGAGGGAGGATCCTCAGCCACAAAAGTCGGTATACAGTATGTCTAATCATCATATGTTCTGCTGTGACACTTGGGGTGTCAGGACAATATCCCCCAGGGGGCAATATCCCCCCATGCACAATATCCTCCGATGACAAATTTAATCCTATTTTTCTGTACTCTGGCTCTATGCCCCTATTGGTTACATATCACAGCTCATCCCTCCTGTGGTTCGCTATGACTGGGAGAGCCAGTTGTCTCACCTTCTCGCTCCTCATGAGCTTCTTCTCATTAAAGTCAGTTGCTAGTTCGACTCCATGTTCAGCACAGTCGTTGAGTAGCTGACTAGGTGATCATAATGGGGATATGAATGGAGGCATGTCACGAGTCGGCTAGTGACATTGGCTTTTGTGGGAAACCACGAACTCAAGTGGAATCCCAGTTTATCATTCAGTTAACCGCTCATCAGTCGGGAGTCTTTTCAAATCAATTTTTCATTGTCATACGTGATCGTCTTTGTGTGAGATATTAGCGCTTCCGCTGAGCGATTTGTTTTGGGCGCGTTTCGCTCACTCTAGCCGTTAAAAAATGCGGCCCTAGCGCTCCCTTTTTCCCACGAGTTTATTCAGCCAAATGTCTGCTGTGACGGAGTGAGGTTCTGTGCTCCAGCAGTGAGAGGTCAGGTAGCACCCAGGCTCCACTAGACTACAGTTCTCCAAGCTCCCACCCTTCGTTGGTGATACACTGCATTCATTGACCAGTATTTTCGTTTCGTTTTCCTAGACTTAAGAGTTTAGTTAAGGTGTTTTTCCTAGGCGTAAGAATTTAGCTTTTGAGTGAGTGAGTGAGTGCGATCTCATTAATTTGATTTTGAAATGTAACGTTAAATTTATTTTGTAATCAATAAATTTAACAGTTCTTTTTCTCGAGCTTAATGTAATGTAAACTCATGTTTCATTTCTCTATAATTAAGCTTATTTCCCTTATAGCTCCTAGCTTGCATAAACGTTTTGCCATTCATAACTGGTACTTAGGCCAGTCTTGTTGTATTAAGCTTAAAATCCGTTGTGCCTTCTAGGAGTTAAGCATCAGCAAGAACCTGATATTATTAATAGTATTAGTTATTTATTGTCAGGGGTGAAGTAACTTTCTCCAGAGGCTAACAGTACTAATAAACAGCAATTGAGTAATTAGTCTCAGCTGTGTACTGTTGAGAAAGTTTATAAATTCTCGTTCTTAGAGAATCATGCGAAGCAAGCCAGCATAAAGTAATCATTGCTTGATGTAGCAAGACAATCATTGTCCCTGCTCTTCAATATTGTTGAACATTACTATCATTTAAAAAAATTTTGCTTTTATTTTAAAAACCCCGAGACAATTGGCGACCTCATTCCAGGATATTAACTCCTAGCTCTAAAGCTATTCATGAGATAATACTCACTCGTTCATATTTAGGAATTTATCATTAAAGTTTATAGGCACAAGTTTATTGGTGGTTACCGTTAATTTAGCAAGTGAATTTTTCCTTTATTATTCCATAGAGTACTTAACTCTAGTACTTTATTCTTGGTAACACCAGACGATTTTATTCGCTCCTGGGAAGTCGCCGTACCCATTGTGTTAATTATTGAGTCTTCCCAGTCATTTACATTTTTGCTTTATTCTTTTCCAGTTAACTAGATAAGGCTGGTCACCACTAGCATGTGTCTGTATTCTTTACTTGCGTTATTAGCATTCGTTTGCGAAGCAGTCAGTACTCAGTTTCGGTTTGTTCAGTAAATTAGCGACATGGCTACCACTGTATTTTTACAGGAAGCCAATGATATGGGTCTTACAAACCCAACTGAAATTAAAGAGTACATACCCTCACGGCATAATATGGACCAGCAGCGCGAGAATGATGCCCGTGAAGAGCGTAAGTTTCAGCGCGAATACAAGCAAGAACAACGCGAATACGAGCGGGAACAACGTGAATATGAACGTGCCGAACGTGAGGCACAAGAAAAACATGAGCTTGAGGCTTTGAAGCTCAAGCGAGATTCCTTAGCTTCAGGCACATCTGCTGCAGCCAACCCAAGCCCCACTAGCGCTCTTCCTACACATGTCCTGGCGACCCCACACATCAAGCTTCCTTCGTATAAGGAAGGCGAGCGAATCGAGCCGTACATAGCTCATTTTGAGGACATGGCAGACCTGTATCAACTGGATGAGGCAGCTAAGCGGATCCAATTTCTTAGTTTATTTGAGGGCCCTGCCCTCGATATTCTCCACAGAATTCGTGGAGACAATCTCACGTATGAGATAATGAAAGCTGCACTCATTAAGGCGTATGGTCTCACAGTAGACGACGCCAAGGTTCAGTTCATGCGAGCTCGTCTCCAAGACAAGGAGACAGCTGTTCAGTTCCTCGATTGTCTCACTGCTTACTTAAATGAGTGGATGGAGAAAGATGAAACTCCTTCCACGCATGAGGGGATAATTGACCTTATGCTGCGTACACAGCTAGAGAGGTCGTGGCCTGCTGAGCTCATAGCACAGCTTAAGATTTGCCAGGTGAAAGATGCCAGCCAAATGGCAGAAAAGGCCGACGCATTCTTCACTGCATACGGGTATCAAACTATTAAGCAAAACACCTGGAACAGGAAAGCTGATAAGTCTGGGAAGCCGTCTCAGACTGAATCCAGCACCAAGGCCATTCTCAGAGTAATGCCCAAGGTCCAAAACCGCAGTGGAAGGACCAGGGGCAAAACACTCAGAAACCTGAGTGGAAGAGGTACAACAAGTACCCTAACAAGCAGCAGTATCAGCCACGCAACTGACCGTCGGGACAAACTTTTTTACCACCAGCTCAAAAGAGGCAGGAAGCGAACGCAGCCTTCATTCCTCAGCAGCAGCACGGTGGTCACGTCCCTACCAGTATGGGTACTCCCCCACAGTTCACTAGTCCCACAGTGACAGTGAACCCCCCTCCAAAGATGGCCAATGTTCAATCTTCCCAGGCAGTGAGTACAACCCCTCATGTATATAATTCTCAAGGTACAATGTTTGCCGCATCAATTCAGCAGCCTCATGAGTGGCTAGCTGCTTCCTCCACAAGCCCTCCCACAGGTGACAGTACCTTCCTTGTTCAGCCAGGGTTTGTGGGAGGCATTCCTGTGAAGGTCCTGAGAGATAATGGTTCCTCAGGTTGCTCTGTCAAGCACAGTCTACTTCGGCCTGAGCAGTATACAGGTCGACAGATCCATGCAAACCTTATTGATGGATCAGTGAGATTGTTCCCTGAGGCATGTATCCAGGTGGCATCTCCATTTTATACTGGTACGACACTTGCAGCTGTCATGCCAGAACCCTTATTTGACCTCATTATAGGCAACATTTTCGGTGTCAAGGATAGTTGCACCAAACATGACGCTACTCAGACTTCGGCTGCGGTAACACGAGCCATGGCTGAGGCTCCAGACTGTGTCACCCCAGTGATCATTGAATCGCCGCAAGATCTGATGTGTAGCCAACTTGTTGTACAAGAACAACATTCTGACCCAACACTTGCTGCCGTGCGGAACAAACAAAAGGGTCGAGTGATTAAGTATTCACGGGGAGATCGAGCCAAGTTCCTTCGCAAACAAGGACGGCTCAACCGTGAGTCACGAACACCCGAGGGCGAGGTTCGACTGCAGTTTGTCGTTCCCGCCAAGTACCGCCTGGCAGTGTTACAATGGGGTCATTGTTCAGCCTCAGGAGGTCACATGGGCAAAAGGAAGACCCAGGGCCGTATCCGAGCTGACTTTTTCTGGCCAGGGATGGGATGAGACATAGATAGTTTTGTGCGTTCCTGCAGTGTGTGTCAAAGTAACACCACTAATCAGGGACATGTTCTTCCTGTGCCGTTCATAACCACACCCGTAATCTCTGAGACAGTTGAGAGACAGGGTAGTGGTGAAGTGGGTGCAGAGCTGACGTCTCGCCCACTGGCCCCACAGGACACATCATGTCCAGGGCCTGTACATACATATTATGTACCGTAAGTTAAGGGAAGTTCGAGAAAGAACTCCGCAGAGGCGACTCGAGGCTACGTGCGCCCAAGTTTGCACAAGGATTCTCAGCTCCCTGATATTAATATAAGTACTGTAGGTTAAGGGGGAAGTTCGAGAGAGAACTCTGCCGAGGCGACTCGAGGCTACGGAAGCCCGAGTTTGCACAAGGATTCTCAGCTCCCCGATATTAATATAAGTACTGTAGGTTAAGGAGGAAGTTCGAGAGAGAACTCCGCAGAGGCGACTCGAGGCTACGGAAGCGCGAGTTTGCACAAGGATTCTCAGCTCCCCGATATTAATATAGGCACTAGGTTAGGGCACAGGTTGAGGACCCGTGTGCAGTTCGAGGCTATGTAAGCCCGAGTTTGCAAAGGGATTCTCAACTTCCCGACACTAATCGTGTGCTGTAATTAATGGCGACCTCGAATGTACGAAGCTTAGGCTGTCACTCGTATTTTTCAGCTAGAGCGTACTTTTCATAGCATGTACTGATTGCTAGGCAGAGAGAGTAATTGTAACGTAATAAGAATTTTTGTCTCATTGACACTTTTGATGCTCCACCTTAATTGATTTTGCAGGTACAGCAATGGGTGTGGCAGTTTTGCTGTGTGGGCCAGCTGATCGTCTGCCGCATGCTGCTGCCTCTTCTCCTCTGCCTTCTTCGTCGCCATATTATTAATATTTACTGTGTCATTTTACACGTAGGTACAGTTACACTACAAATGTCACACCTACACCGTGTATTACATACACCACGCTACACAACAATTACCTGTCAGTGTAAATGTAGCGAACTTTTGCTCAGTTTGACCTGAGTACAGGATTTTCACCGTCGTCACGGAGTTTTTCCCTCAAGCTTGCCTCTATTAACGTAAATACGAGGTTTTTACGCTCACTGGCGACTGCGACTTTCTCCTGTAGCAGGATAGCACACACACCACAGTGTGAATCTTGTATGACTAAGTTAGGAATTATATGTATGTATATTGAAATCTTTTTTCTGAAGAAAGATTTGATTTTCATGGGGCGTAATGTCACGAGTCGGCTAGTGACATTCGCTTTTGTGGGAAACCACGAACTCAAGTGAAATCCCAGTTTATCGTTCAGTTAACCACTCATCGGTCGGGAGTCTTTTCAAATAAATTTTTCATTGTCATACGTGATCGTCTTTGTGTGAGACATTAGCGCTTCCGCTGAGCGATTTGTTTTGGGCGCGTTTCGCTCACTCTAGCCATTAAAAAATGCGGCCCTAGCGCTCCCTTTTTCCCACGAGTTTATTCAGTCAAGTGTCTGCCGTGACGGAGTGAGGTTCTGTGCTCCAGCAGTGAGAGGTCAGCTAGCACCCAGGCTCCACTAGACTATAGTTCTCCAGGCTCCCACCCTTCATTGGTGATACACTGCATTCATTGACCAGTATTTCCTTTTTGTTTTCCTAGACTTAAGAGTTTAGTTAAGGTGTTTTTCCTAGGCGTAAGAATTTAGCTTTTGAGTGAGTGAGTGAGTGAGTGCGATCTCATTAATTTGATTTTGAAATGTAACGTTAAATTTATTTTGTAATCAATAAATTTAACAGTTCTTTTTCTTGAGCTTAATGTAATGTAAACTCGTGTTTCATTTCTCCATAATTAAGCTTATTTCCCTTATAGCTCCTAGCTTGCATAAACGTTTTGCCATTCATAACTGGTACTTAGGCCAGTCTTGTTGTATTAAGCTTAAAATCCATTGTGCCTTCTAGGACTTAAGCATCAGCAAGAACTTGATATTATTAATAGTATTAGTTATTTATTGTCAGGGGTGAAGTAACTTTCTCCAGAGGCTAACAGTACTAATAAAGAGCAATTGAGTAATTAGTCTCAGCTGTGTACTGTTGAGAAAGTTTATAAATTCTCGTTCTTAGAGAATCGTGCGAAGCAAGCCAGCGTAAAGTAATCATTGCTTGATGTAGCAAGACAATCATTGTCCCTGCTCTTCATTATTATTAAACATTACTATCATTTTTAAAAATTTTGCTTTTTTTAAAAAAAACCCGTGACAAGGCATAAGCATTGGTCCTGAGGAGGTCATAAAGGGTTGTTATGGAGTACAAGGAGAAAATGATAATGGGAAGCGACTAAAGGATATGTGTCAGGTGAGGAGGTTGTGCATTTGTAATTGGTATTTCAAACACAAAGATGCACATAAATATACATGGTAGAGAGGAAATGGGGATCGTGTTGACAGAAGCCTGATTATTACATGCTCGCAGAGAGGTCGATGATGGGAATGGTTGCTGATATGAGGGCTGTGAAAGGACAATGTGGAGGTCTTTCAGATCATATGATAGTGGTATGCAAGATCAAGCTGAGAGGAGTGATATGGATCAGGAGAGAGAGGAGCAGTCAGGGAGAAAGACTGAAAGTTAAGAAGCCGAGGCTCAAAGAAATGGCAGATGAATGCAGGAACAAAGTAGAGGAAGAGTTAGAATCAGTGAACTGGAATGAAATGGATCTGAACAGTCTGTGGAATGCATACAGAGACTGCTTAGTCAGGAGTGCTAAAGTGGTGTGTGGTTTGGCAAGAGTAACAACAAAGAAGAAAGGTACGGCATGGTAGGACGAGGAGGTTAAGAGAGCGATGGAGGAGAAAAGGAAGAAGAGGCTAAAGTGGTTACAGGAAATAAGAGCTGAGTATACTGAGAGCAAGAAGCACATAAAGAGACCAGCGAAGAGGAAAAAGAAGTACACACTCCACTTCCTTTTCAAAATTTAAAAAAAAGGAAAATGGCGCACCCACACCATGCCTCGGAGTCCCCAGGGGAGGGGACCATAAATGCCCCCACCATCCGCTCCTCTCCCGGTGATGATTCTCTGAGCTGCCTGGATCCACTGTCTGACTCACTTCTTCATTTCTCCAACATTATGGCCTTTCCTCTAACTTTCACTCTGTTGAGCACCACCTCTCTTTTTCTGAACCTCACCTTCTCTTTCTTACTGAGACTCAGCTGTCTGAGGCAACTGACAGCAAACCTTTTTCTGTATCCTCCTACTTTCCCTATACTCATTTCAAAGCCAAAGGTGGATGTTGTGTATACAGTATACGCAACTACCTATATTGACCTCGTGTTCCTGAACTTGATTCTTCTGAATTCTCTACTCTCTGGCTTTGGCTTTCCTGTCATTCTCTGACTAAATATATCTGTGCTGTTTAATTCTACTGACTGTCAAAATTCTCCGACTATCTTACTTATACGATGAAACACATTCTATCCATTTCTCCTTTCTCTGAGATCTCCATTCTAGGAGATTTCAAAGTTAACCACCACCTTTGGCTCTCCTCTCCTTTCACTGATCCACCTGGTGAACAAACCTACATATGTTCTATCCTTAATCCCTTAACTGCGGGCGTCATTTTCGTGACACTCGGGAGCAAGGGATCATACCGCGGGGCGTCACTTTTGTGATTCTGTGTTATTTTGAATTCGCTGGGGCTTTCAAGTGGTGGCTTGTATCATCTATCAGTACTACCAGTGTCCAGCAATACTCAGTTCTGCTAATGTCGCCTGTACTCCCATCCACTGATGACAATTTAGCCATTTTCTCCTGTCCTTGACTCCACGCTTTCCTTACCTACCCTCCATGACCCTCTTCTCCCGCCTGACCAGCTGCGCTGCGCTACACAAATCCTGGATGGATTTTTCCACTCATTTTATCCACTGAAATGTGCCCTTTGCCCTATTCTTAAACAAAATAATATATAAAAGAAAAAGAAAAGGTAATTGATACTGCCATACATCTGGAATGGGCTAATTATCACCTGGCAACACCTCACGTGCACTCGTTCGCTAATTTTCCCTGTTTATTTCCCCTTGAAATATGCTGTATGATCTGTTTTCATAATAAAAATATATATAAGAAAGGAAGGGAGAAGCCTAAGTGATATTTACATTCACCTGGAACTACCTAATTTATTATCTACAGTAAAACCTCACTATATTGGACTAATTGGGGCCTAAGCCAGTCCGAAAAAAGCGAAAGTCTGATAAAAGCGACATCAGGAATCCCCCCTTGACTTCTCCTTTTGTTATGCACAGAGGCTTGCTTGCCATTCATACATTTATTCTCTCTCTCTCTCTCTCTCTCTCTGTCCCTCTCTCTCTCTGCACTGGGCACTTCTATTTTACTTCACATATATTTGACTTTGTCGTCACCATCTTCAACATCCCATTCATTTTTACCTTCTCTTTCAGTTCACTCTGACATTCACATTCACTTTCATATTCTCTTCCATGCTCATTTCACATTCACCTTCACCTTCACACTCACTTTCACTATCACTCATTCTGAATTTCCCTTTCACCTTCACTTGCAACCTTACTTTCACATTTTCACATTTACCTTTACGATTATTCACTCACCTTCACTTTTGCCCTCCCTTCTTTTACTGTCACATTCACCTCCAACTACACTCACACTTTCAACTTTTCTTTCACCTTCATCTTCACTTTTACATTCATTTTCACCTTCACTTTCACCATCATTTTCTCCTTGGCCTTTACTTTCACCATCTTCACTTTTACATTCATTTTCACATCCACTTTCATCTTCATTTTCATTCATTTTCACCTTTGCTTTCACCTTCACTTACACCCTCACTTTCACCTTTCACTTTTGACTTCATTTTCACCTTCACTTTCATTCATTTTCATCTTCACTTTCACCTTCACATTCACCCTCACTTTCACCTTTCACCGTCACTTCTGACTTCATTTTCACACCTTCACATTCACCTTTACTTTCACCTTCACTTTCACCTTCCTACATCACCTTCACTTTTGACTTCACTTTCACATTCACTTTTACTTTCACCTTCACTTTCACTTTTGACTTCTTTCACTTCTACTTTTGCCTTCACTTTCACTTTCACCTTCACTCTTACTTTCAACTTCACTTTCACCTTCACAACGTCTTCACTAACCTTCACTTTTCATTCACTTTCACCTCTCCCGGAGACAGAGAGAAGGGGAGGAAATATAGGAGAGAGAGAGAGACAGAGAGGAGGGGCCAAGGTTATGCCTATCTCCCTCATTTGTTTATGCCAAGGGGACGCCACTTGTCATTTCTGTATTTATTCTCTCTCTCTCTCTCTCTCTCTCTCTGTTGACTTTGATATTCCATATTTACTTGTGTGCTCTCTTTCACCCTCACTTTTACTCTCATTTTCACAGATATTTTCATTTTCAATTTTACCTTCTCTCTCTCTCTCTCTCATTGGAGAGGGACGGGGAGGAAGGGAAGGTATGGAGGAGGAGAGAGAGTGGAGGAACCGATGTTATGGTATCTCCTCCGTTTGTTTGTTTATTTGTTTATTCCAAGAGAGGACTGCTTCTGGCTTTATTGGATTTTCCTGAAGCATACGAATTTAGTCCATTTGGCTCCTCGAGTCCGATAAAAGCAAATTCCGCTATATTGAAGTCCGTTATATTGAGGTTTTACTGTATTGTCTAGGGTTCCTGCCAATCATTTCATAGCGTATACATTAGCAGCTGTCACCACGCTGACATTGGCAACCCTTCACTGTCCCTTGGCCACAGTATTCAGTTTACTGTCTTCTTTCAAGGTGAAACCATGTCGGATTCGCGCCTGTCCAATTCAGCCGCTTTTTAGCCCCATGCAAAGGGCCCTGTGCTCTCTACCCCTACTAAACCTCATGTGTAGGGGTAAAGGGCTAAGTGACTGCTGTGGAACGTGAACTGGCTAATGTATCAAATGATAATGATGGGCAGTGACTACGATCTTTCTGGTGACTCTAAAACAGTGTAAGTGGAAATGTAAATAATGTGTAAACAGCAAGTGAAAGCAATGAATGTAAATATAACTGAACAGTGGAAAATAGTTTTATAAGTTACTGCAAGTGACAGTGTAGAACACTGTGTTAATAAAATAGAAATGTAAATAATGTAAATAAAACAAAGAATGTAAATACAGTAAAAGTCCTATTATTCGGCAGCTGATTATTCGGTAGATCCGACATTTCGGCAGTTTTGAGAAATTGTCCCATTTATGAAAATCACTGATTGTTCGGCAGATGTCCAGAATCATCTCGGCAGTCCTGGAAGTGTTATCTGTGACTTGTAGGCCTAATGTTTCATTACACATCTGTATGTTCACTAATTTCTATATTTTTTCAGATTCAGGTATAATACTGTATTGTATACAATATTGCACAGTCTCATACAGTACAGTAACCACCCCCACCAAACTAACGAGGGTTATGTTCCAAGTCCCCTCGCTAATTCTTGAAATTCGTTCATTCTTGACGCCTTCCTCAAAAAGACATTTACCAGTAATTGCATAGCCCATGAACCACTGATACTGTAATCCATTACCCATAAATAAATGTTGCTTGTTAAATCAGTTTCCCCGTTGTTTTTAGCTGTACGGCTGTGACAGCTCTACCATTTTTATTCCTCAGCATAATGGTAGAAGGGACTGTCCTGTTTAATTAAACCTAACCGAGTTTAACTGTACCTAATAATTTAACCAAACCTAACCTAACCTAGCCTAAAGTCAGAAAAATACTTAAAAATAAACTGGAGGAATATGAATTGCTAAGGTCTTTCTGACGAAAGTTAAACGTACATTTAGCGTTCATTCTTTTGTCTGTTTTTGTGTTTAATGTGAGAGAGAGAGAACTGATGCAAACAGTAATATATCCCATTAACCCCTTAATATCCTTCGGCACTGAACAGCCCTTTACAGTACCGATGTCAGTGATGTCAAGTTAATGTGAGCTATAAAGAAAACTGAACAATTACGGGGAGGAAACGAAGGTCTCTGGTATGTTTACACAACTCTACGCTACGATTCCAAGCAGTCTGGCGCACCTAGCAATGTGTTATTTAGCTTCCTAAACCCATGATATGATTCACTATGAGTCACGGGAGAAATTACAAAATTACGGTGCGTTTACCAAGTGGGCGAAAACATCTGAGATTAACCGACCCCCTGACTGCTTCGAATCATAGCGTAGAATCGTGTAAACATACCAGTGACCTTCGTTCCATGCCCATTATTGTTCACAGTTTTTTCATAGCTCACTAACTTGACATCACTGACATCGGTACTGTAAAGGGTTGTTCAATGCCACAGGTTTTTAAGGGGTTAATGGAATACATTACTGTTTCCATCAATACTCTACCTTTCACATGTAAACAAAAAAACGAACAAAAGAATGAGAGCTAAATGTACGTTTAACTTTCATCAGAAAGACCTTACCAATTCACAGTCCTTCACTTTATTATATGTAATTTTCTGACTATTTTATTTTGTGTTTGGAAAAAGTACTCTATACAGCACTCACTCCAAAAATATTTATAATAATATAAGTAGTGATGAGTTCATCAATACAATTGATGTACTGAGCTGGTAGGTAATATTCCGTATCATTTCAGCCATCCAGGAAGTGTTATCTGACTTATATGCCTACTGTGTCATTACACTTGTATATGTTCACTAATTTATATATATATTTCAGATTCAGGTATAGTACTGTATTGATTGCAGTATTGTACAGCATACAGTACTCTCTCCAAACACAGTTGTAATACCATAAGTGGTGATGACAGTATTCACCAATATATTTAAGGTACTGAGTGGGTAGGTTTTTTTATTATTCGGCAAATCCAATTTCCCGGCATCATCCCGGCCCCATAGATGCCGAATAATAGGACTTTTACTGTAGAAATGTAAATAAGTAGTAATATAAGAATACGAGTATATATACTAGGAGTAATGAAAGTGAAAGTGAAAGTTTCACTCTAGCATGTATGAATACTGGGAGCAATGAAAGTGAAAGTGACAGCTTTGCTATTTACGCTAGTATACAGAACAAGAAAGTGAATGCCTGGAGTGAAAATAAACTACTAGTACTGAAAGAAACTTATGGATAAATATTGTATATATAACAGTGGTGGGCAGCGCAAACGAAGAAAGACCTTGCGCAAGCGCAATCCACAGTTCACTACTTTGCGCAAGAGCAAGTGCACAATCTGACAAATATTTAGCTTGCACAATGTCACAAACGCAAGTGCAAACCATTTGCGTATGTTTTTGGGAATTACTGAAAAATATTGACACATTTAAATAAAACAGCATACCTACTTACTTACTTTTATTTATTATTATTATTTTCTATTATTTGTAATTTGCGCAAGTGCGCAGTCTAATATTTAGCTTGTGCAATGTCGCAAAACGCTAGTGCAAACCATTTGCATATATTTGTGGGAATTACTGTAAAATATATACTGGTATAATTAAATAAATACCTAAATTAGCATACATACTTTTATTTATTATTATTCTATCTATCTACTGCCAGTGCCAGACGCCTTATCCCGTAAGGAGTGGCCACTGGCCACAATCAAGCAATAAATCACCTCCATGTCACCCTGTCCCTGGCCATTTCACTGCCCTGCTCCCAGCTCACACCCCGTCTCATATACCTCTCCGCTCCATCCTTCCATCTCATCCTTGGCCTCCCCCTCCCTCCACTTCACTCACATACACTCTCCTTGTCAGTCATTCTCCTAATGCTTCCTCACATCCATATCCACACTACAACGATCCTTCACTTCCTCATTTCATTTGTCTGTTTCTCCATGTAACTCCACATGCTCCTCTTAAATAAATTAATAATTCATTTGTTTCCACAGCTCTCACTCTTGACTTCTGTCCCTCCAACGAGCTTCACTCCATACATTAGAGCTGGTATCTCACATTACTCTCATGTAGTAATTTTTTCACTTACCTGTTTCTTGTCACTACTCTCAGGGAACCAGCAACCTTTCTTCCTTGTTGTACCCTTTCAACCACTTCACCCTCTAAATTTCCATCCTTACTGAGTCATCAACTCATCACACTACCCAAGCATTTGAACATATTTTCCATTCCCTCCTCATCCAACCTCACTGTACATTCACTGGCTTCACTTCTTTCCAAGAGCATTCACCCTAGGGATTTATTATTATTATATTCTATTATTTTTATTGGTGAGGTCTTCAGCTTCTGATGATTCATCTCTTGAGTCATGTCCTTCTTCATGGCTGTAGACGGGGCTGGGACTGATAGTATTTTCTGCCACCACTCTCTCAATCATTTCACACTCTCCATCTGGCTGCCAAGACTGTGCAGTACAGCCGGTACTCCTGGTACTGAGGGCATCCATGACTAACAAATTGTAATCAAATTATTTACTGTGAAATATGGAAATATCAAATAAAATGATTCACTTTCCACACTAAGTGACTAAGGCGGTAGGGCTGGAGCAAGGCGTCATTACTTGTTAACTTGTGGAAGTTACAACAAAGTGAACGAGGTGCGGAGCGGAACAGGGAAACAAATGGCTGTGATGCTGCCAGTTTTACTTTTATTTGCATTTTCGCAAGACAATTTATTTAATAATTCAATATAGATATACAATAGCATATGTAATTCGTTACAAAAAATAAAAAATCATGAAAACATAATATTTAAATCAAATATCCACAGCCTAATAAATTATTAGGCTGTGGATATTTGATTTAAATAATATGTTTTAATGGTTTTTGTAAGGAACTGCATATGCTAATCTTAACAAATAATGTATATTTATTATTATTTACTAATAATAATAATTTAAAAAATATTAAAAATACATTATTTCTGCTGAAGCATATTAAGAAATGCTACTACCCCCGTCCCTCCCGCCTCCCCCCACCAACCCACCCTCGCGACCCGCCCCAACCTCCCCCATCCATTGTCCAGCCATGCGGGAAGCTCCCAAGACCACGTGTCCCTTGCATTAGCGCAATCCACAGGGCAGGTGCACAAGGCAGGTGCGCAAGCGCATATTTAGTTGTGCAAGCGCAACTATGTTTGCACTTGCACACCTGCCTTTTCATGTGTGCAAGCACAAAATTGCGCATGGTCTCGTGCGGTGTGCAATGTGCAAACGATATCACCAGAGTGCAAGGGTGCGCAATTGCGCTGTGCGCAAGCGTTTGCGCACCTGCCCAGCACTGATAAATAAGTGTAATAAAGTACTAGGAATATAAACTGTGAGTGTGTTTATAAATAATAAATGACAGCTCCGCCTCAGAATACCATCGGGGAACCAGCACGGGAGGAAAGCTCGTATGCGCTCATAATTTACATTGCTTTCACAGTGTTTTTTTTTTTTGGAATATGGATTCCAAACTACCTGAAATTCATAGAATAGTGTTTTTAGTTATAATATCTGGGAGTGGTAACCATATTACGGGGTATCGGGAAGTGTAAAGTGGAGACTTCGTTGCCCAACTTCAGAAGTCCCCACAAGTACTACGGTTGTCGATTAAGGCTCAACAAACATCCCAGAGGAAAGCTGAAGGTATGTGCCATATGCATATATCATTTTAATATTCTAGGACTAACAACTGATTTTTGGCAAATATTTTTAAAAAGTCAGTCTGAGCGCAAATATCCTCGCGGGACGCGCAAGGAGTGCAAAAACATACCCGTAGTATAGGGGTTAATGACCTAGAGCATCTTGTACAGCACCCTACCCATATCCCTGACCGCCTTGGAGAGAACTCAAACATACTTGACCTCTTCCATACAACTAATCCATCTGCTTACACTATTAATCTTTTCTCTCTGTTGGGCTCCTCCGATCACAACCTTATTACCTTAACCTATCCTATCGCTCCCGTACGGCCTATGGACCCTCCAGAGAAACGTCGTCTGTGGCACTTTGGAGCTGCAGATTGGGCGGTCCTCAGGCAGTACTTCTTTGATTTTCCCTGGAATGATTATTGCTTCCATGGCCGGTGGCCATCTGAAAGTGCCTTGTGCTTTGGGGATTATTCTCTCGGGCATGGAAGCATGCATTCCTTTCACATTCATATCCTTTGACTAATGCAAGAAAGCTTTGCTTTAATCACACTTGCTCTAATGCCGTCAGCAGCAAGGAGAAGGCCTATAAAATGTACCGGAGCCAACCCACCCCTGAATCACATATTTTTTATATTTCTGCCCGAAATTGTGCTAACTCTGTTCTTCGCTCTGCTAAAAATAATTTCATCTGTACTTAATGCTCTCAATTCTCCAACACATATTCTTCCCGCTCCTTCTGGCACCTTGCCAAAAACCTTTCTAACAACTTTACCTCATCATCCTTCCCTCCTCTTTTCTACTCTGATGGCTCTGTAGCTATTTCTTCTACTGATAAAGCAGATCTCTTCGCTCAGGCTTTCTCCTCCAATTCCACCTTAGATGATTCTAGTGCTGTTCCTCCATCACTTCCCCCCCTCTGACTTCCTCATGGGTGACATTAAAATTTCTTCAGCTGATGTATTTTCTGCCATCACTGGACTCAATACTAGCAAGGCAAATGGGCCTGATGGAGTCCCTCCTGTTGTCTTCAAGAACTGTGCTTCTGTGCTTACACCTGCCTACGTAAACTCTTTCGCCTTTGTCTTTCAACTTGTACCTTTCCTTTTTGCTGGAAGTTTGCTCTCATTCAGCCTGTCCCAAAGAAGGGTGGCCATTCCCAACCCTCTATCATCCAACTGCTTTAACATCCTGTGTTTCAAAGTTTTCGAATTTATTCTTAACAGAAAATTTTTAAAGCATCTTTATTATCACAACCTTCTTTCTGATCATCAGCATGGGTTCCGTCAGGGACGCTCCACTGGCGATCTTCTCACCTACCTTTCAGACTCCTGGTCATCCTCTTATCGGGACTTTGGCAAAAGCTTTGCCATTGCACTTGACATCTCAAAGGCTTTCGGTCGAGTCTGGCATAAATCTTTAATTTCCAAACTGCCCTCTTAAGGTTTCTATCCTTCTGTGCCTTCATCTATAGATTCTTTTCTGGTCGTTCTATACCTGCTGTTGCAGATGGCCATACAGAAATGGCAATGATTAGGTGGATGTGCAGTGCGTTCTTGAGTGCAAGGCTGGTTTACGATGGATGAGATGAAAGGTAGGATGAGACTGAAGAGTAATGATGTTCTGATGAGAAGAGGTAGACTGAGATTTGGAGGGCATGTGGAAAGGATGGGGGACGATAACTGGATGCAGAAAGCGAGAAGTGTCAATGTTAGGTGTAGGGTAGTGAGAGGCAGACCATAAAAGACCTGGGATGAGGTCATTGAGTATGACCTCAAGGATAAGTGACTAAATTGGGAACCTGCCAGAGATCGAGCTGCATGGAAAGCCGCCATTAGGTGACCAGGGCCGACGCATGCAACCATGTTAAAGCCTTCAAAGATGAAACAAAAATAATGTACAATGGTTACTGCATTCTGCCAGGACTGATGAAAATTTTATAGAATGCAAGCTGTTTGCAGAATTGTTTGATCACACACACACAGCCGGAGAGAGAGGTCGTCCCAGGCATCGCTCCTAACCTTGAGTAGTTTCAGGAATTTTGTCTGTCCTGTCTCCTGGGGTCTTTCTTTAAATTTAAAATAATGAAAGTTGGTAGACTACCAAAAATGTAAAGATTTGTTGGCAATAGTATACATGAATGTTTGTGGCTTATTCGGTAACAGCTGTTTAGGTACTTTACCGGTACGTTAAAGATGGCCGAAAATGTAAACAATGAGGGAATGGAATTTCAAGGATTTGATGCTAATACTAATGTCATGGACCTGGTGAAAACATTAATTATGAGGATTAGTGAACTCGAAAAAAAAGTAGAGAATCTAGTGATAAAGGATGTGTCAGGAAATACGGAAACCACCATACAGAATCTAATCCAGTCCAACGAAACAGCCAATGAAGAGATTAAGAATTTGAAGAGGGAGAATGTTGAACTGAGGAGGAAACTTGAAGAGAGTACTAATAAAATGGAGAAGGTGAGTAATGTACTAGAAGAACACAAGGCAAAGTGGGCACACGTAGAAGAAGAACAGAAAGAAGTGGTCAGCTTAAGAGAGATCATCCAGGAAGAAAGGGAAATGAACAAGAAAGAAATGGAAGAAAATGTAGTGAAAATACTGAAGAAAAAAGAGAAAATAGTGAGAGAAACTGTAGAAAGGAACAGATGTGTGGTAGTACTTGGAAACAGGGAAGAGGAAGAAAAGGTTAGGTTCGCAAGACTCGAGAAAGACACGAACATGATGAGAGGAATATTAGGCAAGATTGACCCCGAAGGAGACAAGTGGGTAAAAGAAATTGAGGAAGTAAGGAGGATAGGGCCTTATAAGAAAGGGGACACAAGACCAATGAGAGTCAAGTTTACATCAGAAAGTGTAATAAATGAGATACTTAAAGTGACCTGGAAATTAAGCAAAGAGGCGGGGATGGAAAATATTATAATAAGAAAATATCTGAATGAAGAAGAAAGAGAAGTTTTAAAATCATTAAGGGAAGAAGTAAAGGAAAAAAATGATAAGAGGACAGAGGAAGAATGTAATACTTTTTTTTGGAGAGTATTGGATATGAAAGTAAGGAAATGGTATTTAAGGAAATAGAAGTGAAGGAAACTAGGGGGGATGGTTGTGAAAGATCAGAAGTTGAAGAAGTGGTATGGACAGAGAGTAGGAGAGAAGAGGGTATTAATAATGTCAAAAATAATTTGAAGGTGATATATACTAATGTTGATGGTTTCATATCGACAAGGATCGAAATTAATGATTTCTTGAGAGAACATGAACCTGATGTCATGTGCCTTGTAGAGACCAAATTAAGAGAAGATATTGATGTTCATTTGGGAGATGGTAAATACAAACTGTGGAGAAAAGACAGGAAAGAAAAAATTGGAGGAGGAGTGATGATAGCAGTGAAGAACAACATAAATGTAGATACTGTGGAAATGGGAGAAGGCAGGGCTGAAGTGATATATATGAAATTAGAAACTGGAGAGAATGTTAAGAGAGATATGGCGGTAGTGTATGTTCCCCCAAAGACAAGAGCATGGAAGGATGACGAATACCATGAGATGTTGTCAGATATGGCTAGCTACTTGCAAAAAATAATTGAGAAAAGCAATAATATAATTTTGGTGGGTGACTTTAATTGTAAAGAGGTGAACTGGGAGGAATGGTACTCGGGAGGCGGCGAGGATTCGTGGGGTACTATGTTATTAAATATAATAATGAATAATGTGATGACGCAGTGGGTCAAAGAAGAGACACGGTTTCGAGGTGAGGACACACCAGCAAGGTTAGATTTACTGTTCACCAAAGAACCCGATGTAATAGAATCATTGGAATATCTCTGTCCTTTGGGAAAAAGTGATCACGTGGTCATTGAGTTCCAGATGTTAATAGGAAACGTCGAGCCAAGAGACGAGCTTCATAGACAGGGAAGATACAACTTTGGCAAAGCAAATTTTACAGGATTGAGAAACTTTTTTGAAAATGCGGATTGGAGAAAATTCAGAGAAACAAGAGAGATACAGAGGAAGTGGGATATCTTTCTAGACCTGTATAATTTGGGAGTGGAAAAATTTGTACCAAGAGTAAGAGGGAAAGAAAACAGGAAAAAGGAGTGGTTTAATAGAAGGTGTATGATAGCCAAAAAAGAGAGAGATAAGGCGTGGAACAATTGGAGAAAGAGAGGTAACGACAGAACAAAGGAAGAATATAAAAGAACAAGAAACGAATACACAAGAATACGTAGGGAAGAAGAAAGGAATTTTGAAAAAGGTATAATTAACAAATGCAAGGATGAACCCAAACTGTTTTATAGATTTGTTAATGGCAAACTGAAACAAAAGGAAGGAATCACCAAGCTGAAAGTAGATGGAGAGGTCTTTAAAGATGCGGCAATGCAAGCAGAAATAATGAACAAACGTTTCCAGTCAGTTTTCACTAAAGAAAAGGAGCTTGTGGAAGGGGAGGGAGTGATTAGAAATGTTCCGGTGATGAAAGATATAAAAGTGGAGGTGCAGGAAGTGTATAAATTACTGGAAACTCAAGATGTAAGGAAAGCCCCAGGATCTGATGGAATTTCTAATTGGGTACTGAAGGAATGCAGAGAACAACTGGTGGATAAAATTCACAGCTTAATTGTATGCTCACTGGAAGAGGGGAAAGTGCCAAAAGAATGGAAGAGGGCAAATGTGGTACCAATTTACAAGGGAGGAAACAGGGAAGAACCCCTGAATTATAGACCAGTGTCTCTAACCAGCATGGTCGCAAAATTGTGTGAGAGAATCCTGAAAGACAGATGGATAAAATATCTGGAAGAGATGAATATTTTGGCTGAATGTCAGTTTGGATTCAGAAGTGGAAGGTCATGTGTTTCAAACTTGTTGAGCTTTTACTCAAGAGCGATTGATGTGGTACAGGAGAGAGATGGTTGGGTGGATTGTGTGTACTTAGACTTAGAGAAGGCCTTTGACAAGGTACCTCATAAGAGACTAATGTGGAAACTAGAATATATAGGAGGACTAAAGGGGAAACTTCTGGAATGGATGAGAGACTTTTTGAGAGACAGACAAATGAGGACAGTAATAAAGGAAAAGATGTCTGGATGGAGGGAAGTAACAAGTGGAGTCCCTCAAGGCTCAGTGTTGGCGCCAGTAATGTTCCTGATTTACGTAAATGATATGGTAGATGGAGTGAACAGTTATGCGAGTCTGTTTGCTGATGATGTAAAGATCTTGAGGAAGATAGAGGTTGAGGAGGATTGTAAAATACTGCAGGAGGATTTGGATAGGATACACAATTGGAGCCGGACGTGGGAAATGAAATTTAATGTAAAGAAATGTAAAATATTGGAAATGGGTAAAAGTACCAGGAGACCATCACTGAATTATTTTTTGGGTAATGAATTAATCACAAAAAGGAGAGAAGAGAAAGATTTGGGAGTGCTGGTCCAAGATAGTTTGTCACCAGAAAAGCACATTAACAAGATAGTTGGAGAGACTTATAAGCTCTTGACTAACATAAGAGTAGCATTTCATTATATGGATGAGGAAATGATGAAAAAATTAATAGTGGCCATGATCCGCCCCAGGTTAGAATATGCAGCGGTAGTGTGGTCCCCACACAAAAAGAAAGATATAAACAAGATTGAGAGAATACAAAGAACAGCAACCAAGATGGTCCCCAGTCTGACAGACCTGTCATACAGAGAGAGGCTGGAAAAACTGGATTTGCCTTCGTTAGAGGAAAGGAGAAAGAGGGGAGACATGATTGCGGTGTTCAGGACCATGGTGGGAGTAGATAAAATTGACAAAGAAGATCTGTTTGTATGGGATAAGAGAGCAACAAGAGGACATGGAATGAAATTGAAAAAGTCAAGCTGCTTGAAGGATATCAAGAAATATAGCTTTCCTTACAGAAGTATAGACGTATGGAATAGCCTGGACAAAGAGATCGTCCAGTCTAAAAACTTAAACGAGTTTAAAGTTAAATTCGACTTATTGAGAAACAGCGACGGAAACCCACGAGCATAGTACATTCCGTGTATATCACAATTAGGTATACAGTATTCTTAAATATTTGAAACGACTTAGACAAAGAGGTGGTGCATGAGAAAAACATTCATGTGTGTAAAGGTAGACTTGATAAATGTGGATATGGAGACAGGACAACACGAGCATTGCTCAATTCCTGTATACTACAAATAGGTAAATACAAATAGGCAAATAGGTAAATACATACAATTGGTAAAACAAACAACCTGAATTTCAGACAATCCTGACAATAATGGCCATCTCTTGGACCTATTCCTGAAAATAATCCAGATCAGTACAGGATAGAAGTAGAGTACTGTCACCAATCGGATCCTCCGACCACAATCTCATAAAAGCCTCATTAGTCAGCTGTCCCAAACCTCCCCATTCTGAACCTGTCAGGGTAACCAGATGGCAGTTTGACAGGGAAGACTGGGATGGATTTCGAAATTATCTTGCTGACATTCCATGGCAATCTTTCTTTTCCTATGACATCAATTCTATCCAGTCCCACATTAATGACTTAAAACAAGTTGGTATGGAATTATTCATACACAGTCAACAGTTCACTAAAAGATCGAATTCCCCAAAATGGCCTGACAGCAACTGTGTCTAAGCAACGACCCAAAAGACTTTAGTATATAACTTTCACTTAAAAAACATCTGAGCAGCTCAGTCAAATTAAAATGGCTAGAAACCAGAAACCAGAATGCCTAGGGAACAACTACTGCTACTCCTACTACATTTCCCTTCCAAAATAACTTACACCAAAAATCCTTCCCAAAAATCATCATAGCTGATTTTCCTGTGAACATAACCCCCTGTAAGCAGCAGCAGACATCTACCCACCTCCTGCTCTGGGTCTCCACCACTTCCCACAGCACCTCCATCCCTCAAGTTACCCACATTCCAAAATGCCACTCTGAACCCCTTATGAAATTTAGTTTCCTCAAGCTTGTTATGTACATTTTTTAATTATTAGCCATATCCAGTTAAGTAAAGGAGGGGAAAGACCACAGTCCCTGCCCACCCAAACAGCCCCAAGTCCAGGCAGGAGACCAGCGACCCATGGCCCACCAGCCATTGCCAGTGTCTGTGGCAGTGGTCTTGAGGCACCCTGTCAAGGCAGCTACAGGGACACCCTCCAAGCATGACTTAGCACTGGAACTGTCCCACCATTATGCACTCAATGATGGGCGACCTCTGGGGGTGCTACTCCCAGGTTTCAATCCCTCTCTACAGGGTGGTAGCAGCAGCCTGGCAACCACAATGCCCTGCACCCATGGCACAGATTGAAGTCCCATCCCATCCTGGTCACAAAACTACACTGATGAAGCTAGCATCACATCTCCCCTACAGTCTGCACTAGCTACAGTGCACAAAGATTCCTGGCTGCATACCCTTGCTGGCACCAATCCATGTGATATGGTAGGGTTAGGTGTATAGAATGTGAAGTGCATGCAGTGTCCTGAATAAGACAGTGTTTGGAAGAGAAAACTAGCATACTCTCCATTTCAGTATGGAAAAAGCTCTGCGAAGAGGGATGGTTAGGACAGACATGACAACCAGGGAAGCATCAGTTACAGATCTCCATATCATCAGCTTTCCCATCTTCATCAGGGGTATCATCCTGATTAGTTGGTGCAACAGCCTACTCATGTGAGAGGGTAATGTCTGAGAATGAGGGTAATATCTGATTAGGAAAACCATATGTGGTATAGAGTACCAAGCAGAAAGGAAATCAAACAACAGTTACAGACCTATTACTCCTCCTGAGGATGTTTCTTACACAGAAAACCAAGACTTATAAGGTGCTAACCCTGGGAACTGCTGACCTCGAATCTACATGACAATGGTTAGACCAAACTTACTTGCTTGCCAATGTGCTTTCTAATGATATACTAAAGTTTTCAGCAGTGAAACAGATATAAGACTATGACATCCGAGAGGCTTGAAGACCAAGGGGCAGTCATTGGAAGAAGCGCCACCCAACCATAAACAAGGTTTAGAGAAAAACAAGTTTAAAGAATTAAAAGTTGGTACCTCTGTAAAGGTTGCTCCAATTTTCTTGGTTAACCCCCCCAAAAACTGATGAATTAAAACTGGTAAATGTACAGTACTTAGCTATGACTATAACCATTAATAGAACCATAAGGGGGGGGGGAGGTTTGTGGAAGATGGAGCTTATTTTTGTCAGAAAAACAAAACCCATTCCATTCTGAAGGTTATGAAATGACAAGACTATTATTATATATAATACCTGAGATCTCCCTCTCTTAAAAAAAAAAACCATAACGTCAATAGGTGGGGAAAAAAAAAAACATATATTTCCCTAGCATCATTATATCTGTCATATCTGTAATTTGGACAATAAAGCTCACAGGTATTAAGCACCAGATGTTATACTCACAGGCCAAGAAGTACAACACTGGGTGGGATGTATTTGCCCTATAGCCCTTATTCCTCCCTCATGGGAGCAATGTCCACTGGCCCAAATGAATGCAATGGGGTTGATTGCTAGGGGTCCACACAATGGACTCTCAACCAAGCTAAATGGGCCAATTTTCGCTTCTTTAGGGCAAAAATATGCAATCTAAGCTAGGGGAACATGCTGGAACCTGTACGTCCATTTCACCATTTTTTTGGTTGGTTGGTCCTTCTTCCATGGCACAGCTCAAACAATATCTTGGATTGACAGCTGTACTGTTGTTTGCAGATGATAATGTGTTGTTGAGTGAAGACGAAGGAGAGCTGCAAGGCTTGGTGGATGAGTTTGGGAGAGTGTGTAAGAAACGGAATCTAAAGGTGAATGTAGGGAAGAGTAAAGTGATGGTCTTTGAGAGAGGTGAAGTCAGTGAATGTACAGCGAGGTTGGATGGTGAGGAATTGGAAAACGTGAGTACGTTTAAGTACTTGGGTAGTGTGATGAGTAAGGATGGTGGTTTGGAGGGTGAAGTGCTTGAAAGGGTACAGCAGGGAAGAAAGGTTGCTGGTTCCTTGAAAGCAGTGATAAGAAACAGGGAAGTGAGCATGGAAGTGAAAAAGTTACTACATGACAGTATTGTGATACCAACTCTAACGTACGGAAGTGAAGCTTGGATGTTGTTGGAAGGACAAGTCAAGAGTGAGAGCAGTGGAAATGAGTTATTTAAGAGGAGCCTGTGGAGTCACATGGAGAGACAGGCTGACAAATGAGGATATAAAGGAGCGTTGTGGTGTTGATGTGGATGTGATAGGAAGCGTTATGAGGAACACACTGAGGTGGTTTGGCCATGTGGAGAGGATGGAGGGTGAAAGACTGACGAAGAGAGTGTATGTGAGTGAGGTGGAGGGGGAAAGAGGGAGGGGGAGGCCGAGGATGAGATGGAGGGATGGGGTGGAGAGGTATATGAGAGAGGGGGGTGTGAGCTGGGAGCAGGGGAGTGAAATGGCGGGGGACAGGGCGACTTGGAGGCGATTTGTTTGTGGCCACCCCAAACGGGATTGAGGCGTCTGGCAATAGATAGATAGATAGACAGCTATCATCACTACCAGAAAGACCTACACTCCCTCTCATACAATTTTAGCCCTGTACCTGTGAAATAAAGGTTAACTTCTGTTGCCTGAGCTTGGCTGATGGCAAAGCCTTTCTTCATCTCCCTTTTCTAGCTTCATTTCCCTCTTTTTCTCCCATGATTTTTTTCCTTTTTCTTCCTTCCTCCTTGTTACTTCTCTAGCCCTCTCCAATCTCTTTTCTCTCCTGACCATCTTCTGTCACTTATAAAGAAAAAACTAAAAGAAGTGAATGAAAATGGAATAGGCAAATGAAGGTCCCTCCCATTATCAAGTTGGCCAGTCTGTTCACATAGCCAGAAAGCCACACACTCTTTTCCTTCTTTCTTAATTATGTTTGTGCTACTGCAAAATGATGATTGATTACACTCTCTTCTCACTACTATCCCTCTTCTCACCCTGGCTCTTCTCTTTCCTCCTGTTTATTCTCCTTTCTTTCTCCCTTCACTTTTCTTCTTCTTTTCTCTCCACTCCTCCTTCCTTCCTTCATTTCTCACTCCCCTCTCTTTCATCTGTCTCACACAAGTGCATTTATTGATACTTTACTGCAGAAGTTTTATTTTACTAGTTTACACTGGTTCACTGATATACTCCTTCAATACAGGTAATACGGCAAACCGAAGTTATACGATGAATCGATGTGCGATGAATAGTTTATACAGTATGATAATAAAAAAGTTAAGATCTTTTTTCAATATCTATCTATCTATTGGCAGACGCCTCAATCCCGTTTGGGGTGGCCACAAACAAGTCGCCTCCAAGTCACCCTGTCCCCTGCCATTTCACTGCCCTGCTCTCAACACCCCCCCCCCCTCTCTCATATACCTCTCCACCCCATCCCACCATCTCATCCTCGGCCTCCTCCTCCCTCTTCCCCCCTCCACCTCATTCACATACACTCTCTTCGTCAGTCTTTCACCCTCCATCCTCTCCACATGGCCAAACCACCTCAATGTGTTCCTCATAATGCTTCCTATCACATAAACATCCACACCACAATGCTCCTCTATATCCTCATTCGTCAGCCTGTCTCTCCATGTGACTCCACAGGCTCCTCTTAAATAACTCATTTCCACTGCTCTCACTCTTGACTTGTGTCCTTCCAACAACGTCCAAGCTCCACTTCCATACGTTAGAGTTGATATCACAATACTGTCATGTAGTAACTTTTTCACTTCCATGCTCACTTCCTTGTTTCTTATCACTGCTTTCAAAGAACCAGCAACCTTTCTTCCCTGCTGTACCCTTTCAAGCACTTCACCTTCCAAACCTCCATCATAACTCATCACACTATCCAAGTACTTAAACATACTCACATTTTCCAATTCCTCACCATCCAACCTCGCTGTACATTCACTGACTTCACCTCTCTCAAAGACCATCACTTTACTCTTCCCTACATTCACCTTTAGATTCCATTTCTTACACACTATCCCAAACTCATCCACCAAGCCTTGCAGCCCCCCTTCATCTTCACTCAACAACACAGTATCATCTGCAAAAAACAGTACAGGGAGTTTCCAAACACTATCCTCTCTCACCAGGGCCACTCCAACATCCACTACCCTACCTTGTACCTCTTTTATTACCCCATCCATGTACAGATTGAACAACCATGGAGACATGACACATCCCTGTTTCAACCCAACTTTCAAAGAGAAAAATTCACTTAGTTCACCATCCACACGCACTGCAGCCTTCGCACCATCGTACATACTCTTCACAGCATTCAACAACTTCCCATCTACTCCATATATTCTTAACACTTTCCACAATCCTTGTCTATCCACCCTGTCATATGCTTTCTCCAAATCCATGAAAGCCGCATACAACTTCTTTCCCTTCTCTAGAAACTTTTCCACTAAAGATCTAAGAATGAATATCTGATCTACACAACCTCTTCCCTTCCTAAAGCCTCCCTGTTCTTCTCCAACTAATTTCTCTGTTCTTTCTCTAACTCTGTCAATAAGTGTCCTACCATACAATTTTCTTATTATACTAAGAAGACAAATGCCCCTACGATTACCACACATTTGTTTTTCCCCTTTTCCTTTGTACAAGGGAACAATTATACCTGACTTCCAATCCTCCGGGACTCTACCTTCCTCCCAGGCCAATCTGCACATCTTCCACATCCATTCTACTACTATCTCTCCCCCATGCTTCAGCATTTCACCACACACTCCATCAATTCCTGGGGTTTTCCCCGATTTAACTTTCTTCATTGCTTCCACAACTTCTATCCTACTGATTTCTTCCTGTCCTCTCACCTCCCTCCTTCTCCCAGCCATTCCCCAGCCACTTATACCTGCATTACATTTAGCACTATTTTCACTTATAAGATCTCTGACACACAAGCTTACAATCTTGTTTTTTCCATGAAGGCCATTGATCTCCGTCACTAATGAATGTGTTAGTGTACAGCGATGGAACAACAGTGTAGTGTTAAAGTTCAAGCAGTAAGTGAACTGCAATGAAGTCAAATAACTACCAGTTGGGGTGAGCTGGAACCTCATTTTTTTGGACTTTGCTGCATGGGTGATCCTTGGCCAAAAATGTAACCCCACTGGAACCATGTTACAAGTGACTCAATATATGCTAAACTGTTGTGCAATGAATTTTTTCAATTATATAATGAAAGCATGCTCTGTCATAGATTTTACGAAAATACAGCAAAAATTATTCAAACATTAAAGATCTTTGTGGTTTTCAGTAAAGATTTGATGATACAACTCATGAAAAATACACGTCAGATGGACTGGGGTCACAATTTTGGTCACCACAATACTCCAGGTTGTGTCTCAGAACCACGTAACCTGGGCAACGGCTCTCTATCAGAAGCGTAGTACAGTATATGTTAACCTTATGTGACACACATCCCCTGGGAGTGGGGGGGTTTTTCAAGAATACTCCCCCCAGTATCCCTGCTTGTCGTACAAGGCAACTAAAAGGGTTGGCGGAGGGTTAGTGCCCCTCCCCGGAAAACAACTAACTAAAAAAAACAAGAAGCCTTGGACAAGCACTGACCAAAAGATGACGACCCAGGACCAGACAAAGGACAAGGTAATTCCAACATGGAATGTAAGAGATGCGAATGATGAGGTGAAAGAGAGAGAGATTGTCCAGGTGTCTGAGGGTGTGAAAGTTGATGTATGTGGAGTAACTGAAACTAAATGGAGAGGAGAAAGTGTGAGAGAATGGGAGTATGGATGGGGCATATGTGCAGGAGTAGGTGAGAATGAGAGGGCAAAAGAAGGAGTGTGCATAGTTGTGAGTAACAGATGGAAGATGAACATAAGAGAGTATGGATCAGCTAGGTCAAGGACTGTGTGGGTAAGATTGAAAGTTGGAATACAAATGTGGGTGATTGTGTGCGTGTATGTGCCAAAGCAAGATCGTGCAAGCAGAGTGAGAGAAGAGTTCTCCACAAATGTGGAAGTGTGCATGGAAAAGTTTGGAAGGAATGAGAGAGTGTTTTTGATAGGTGATATGAATGGTAAAGTAGGGAATGTGAAGGTGGATGGAATAGTTGGTGAGTGGGGTGTGCCTGCTGAAATAAATGAGAATGGCAGTGTGTTACTGGACATTTGTGCTGGGAGGGGGTTGGTGATAGCCAATACCCTCTTCAGGCATAAAATAATCCACAGGTATACATGGCGAGTGATGAGAAGGGTGGGTGGTGAACTGAATGAAAGGAAGGCAATGATTGACTATGTGTGTGTGGATGAAAGGATCCGAAGATGTGTAATGGATGGAAGAGCTTATAGAGGTTGGGGGAGTCGACTTTCTGACCACTACTTGGTGGTGGCCAGAATCAAGATCCAAATAAGATGGAGAAATAGAAGAAGGGAAGGATGGGAAGAAGGAGTATTTGCAAGGAGAGTGGAAAGGTTACAAGAGGATGAGAAAAAGGCAGAATATAAGAGAAGTGGAGGAACGATTGGGCAAATAAGAACTGGAGCAGATGGGGAACGTGGAAGGTGTGTGCAAGATATTCACAGAAAAAATATGTGCAGCATGTGATGTGGTGTGTGGGACGAAGAGAAGACGGAGGGGGGTGCAATGAACAGCGTGGTGGAATGAAGAGGTGAGACAGGCTGTGGGACAAAAGAAGAAAGCATACAATGAATGGATAAGAAATAGGGGCGTGGAAGAAGTTGAGAGGCGGAAGAGAGAGTTATATGTAGAATGGAAGAGAGGTGAAAACTGGTGAGAGAGTAAGAAGAGAGTGGATGACGAATTTGGAAGGAATTTGAGTGTAAAGTGGAGGGACTGTAAGAAAATGTTCTGGAAAGAGGTGAAGAGAGTATGACAGGGTGGAAGTGAAGTTAGCAGGGGAGTGAAAGATAAAAATGGTAGATTACTAGTGGAGAAGGGAGAAAAAGTGAGCAGATGGAGAGAACACTTTAAGGAATTGTTGAACATAGAGCATGGAAGTAATGCGAGTATAAGTGGCTGGGGAATGGCTGGGAGAAGGAGGGAGATGAGAAGACAGGAAGAAATCAGTAGGATAGAAGTTGTGGAAGCAATGAAGAAAGTTAAATTGGGGAAGGCCCCAGGAATTGATGGAGTGTGTGGAGAAATGCTGAAGCATGGGGGAGAGATAGTAGTAGAGTGGATGTGGAAGATGTGCAGATTGGCCTGGGAGGAGGGTAGAGTCCCGGAGACTTGGAAGTCAGGTCTAATTATTCCCTTGTACAAAGGAAAAGGGGAAAAACAAATGTGTGGTAATCATAGGGGCATTCGTCTTCTTAGTATAATAGGAAAAGTGTATGGTAGGATACTTATTGACAAAGTTAGAGAAAGAACAGAGGAATTAGTTGGAGAAGAACAGGGAGGCTTTAGTAGGGGAAGAGGTAGTGTAGATCAGATATTCATTCTTAGATCTTTAGTGGAAAAGTTTCTAGAGAAGGGAAAGAAGTTGTTTGCGGCTTTCATGGATTTGGAGAAAGCATATGACAGGGTGGATAGACAAGGATTGTTTAATGTGTTGAGGATATATGGAGCAGACGGGAAGTTGTTGAATGCTGTGAAGAGTATGTATGATGGTGCGAAGGCTGCAGTGTGTGTGGATGGTGAACTGAGTGAATTTTTCTCTTTGAAAGTTGGGTTGAAACAGGGATGTGTCATGTTTCCATGGTTGTTCAATCTGTACATGGATGGAGTAATAAAAGAGGTACAAGGTAGGGTAGTGGATGATGGAGTGGCCCTGGTGAGAGAGGGTAGTGTTTGGAAACTCCCTGTACTGTTGTTTGCAGATGATACTGTGTTGTTGAGTGAAGATGAAGGGGAGCTGCAGGGTTTGGTGGACGAGTTTGGGATAGTGTGTAAGAAACGGAATCTAAAGGTGAATGTAGGGAAGAGTAAAGTGATGGCCTTTGAGAGAGGTGAAGTCAGTGAATGTACAGCGAGGTTGGATGGTGAGGAATTGGAAAATGTGAGTATGTTTAAGTACTTGGGTAGTGTGATGAGTAACGATGGAGGTTTGGAAGGTGAAGTGCTTGAAAGGGTACAGCAGGGAAGAAAGGTTGCTGTTTCCTTGAATGCAGTGATAAGAAACAGGGAAGTGAGCATAGAAGTGAAAAAGTTACTAAATGACAGTATTGTGATACCAACTCTAACGTATGGAAGTGGAGCTTGGACGTTGTTGGAAGGACACAAGTCAAGAGTGAAAGCAGTGGAAATGAGTTATATAAGAGGAGCCTGTGGAGTCACATGGAGAGACAGGCTGACAAATGAGGATATAAAGGAGCGTTGTGGTGTGGATGTGGATGTGATAGGAAGTGTTGGGAGGATTACACTGAGGTGGTTTGGTCATGTGGAGAGGATGGAGGGTGAAAGACTGATGAAGAGAGTGTATGTGAGTGAGGTGGAATGGGGGAGAGGGAGAGGGAGGCCGAGGATGTGATGGAGTGATGGGGTGGAGAGGTATATGAGAGAGGGGGGTGTGAATTGGGAGCAGGGCAGTGAAATAGCGAGGGACAGGGTGACGTGGAGGTGATTTGTTTGTGGCCACCCTGAATGGGACCGAGGCGTCTGGCAATAGACAGATAGATAGATAGACACTTACCCCTGACACAAACTGAACTCACCTTTCTCAGTGTCTTCACCCTTCTGTTTGAGGTACTCCTTGGCCTTCTTCTGCAGTTCCATCTGTTCCTCTGACATGTCCATCTTCAACGGTTCATCAGGGTTCTTTTCTTCCTCCTTGGGTTTGTCATCCTCACCATCATCTGAGCTGTGGAGGGGAGAAATTCATAACAGGTGTACTTAATTGTTTGTCTTTGAGAGTAACTTTTGAACTAACCATCTTGTGTAACCATAACAACAATATAATAAGATATTTACTAAGAACAGTTTATTCATCCATCCATCATCCAATCCTACGTTGCCCCACAAGAAGCATAGAAGCCTGGGGCTAGGCAAGTTGGTCCTGACACTGAAGATGAGTGATCAGCTTCACTCATCCCTGAGTGGTATTACGTGAGCAATAAACCCCAACCACCCCTTGGATATAAACCTTCACCGGCTCAATCCAATTGGAGCGCTGTAATTACCCACTAAACCACCAGGTGCCAAAATTTGGTTTTATGGTTACCACCCACTGTAGAGTCACCCACAGGCAGAAGGAAGAGGAAAGAATGAAGGAAAGAAAGACAGAAAAGGGAGCATAAAGTCACCCCGAGGCAGAAGGATGAGGAAAGAATGAATGAAAGAAAAACAGAAGAGGATGAAAGGAATGAAGGATGGGGGAGAGGAAAGGGCAAACACCTGAGAGCAGCATTACATCAAGTGAGTGGATGGTGAGCACCCCCACAGTTTACTGGCGACAATTTCTTATGCCATTCAAAAGTAAGAGGTGTCCTCTAGCTGAATGAAATCATCTAGTGAACACACAATTCTATCTATCTATCTACCTACTGCCAGACGCCATAAACCCGTAAGGGGTGGCCATTTGACTTTGAGTTAGTTGTTTTACGGGGAGGGGCACTAACCCTCCACCAACCCACTTGTTAACATTAATAAACATAAATATTCCTTTTAAAAGGGGGGGGGGGGCAAAAGCTGGCTGTTTATATTCCTTTAAAAAGGAAGGGGGGGGGGGGGCAAAAGCTGGTTGAAAATCTTTAAAAAAAAACAAAAACAAAAATGATGATGTACACTGCACTCGGCTAACTCACCGTAATTTCCTTCTGAACTCATGCCGTGTGTTGGAAAAACATGAGTAAAAAAAAAACACACCTTACGGGGAAAAATATATTTAATTCTGCCATGGTGTCAGGTAGCCTAGTATAACATTACCGGAACTCCTCTTAACACCACTAAACACTAACATCCTGTCTCAGAAGTATGTAGTGCATATCTTATGATGATAATAAACAATATTAAAAGGTATTACAGATCCTGGTATGATAATAAACAATACTGAAAAGCATTTACCTAAATCCTACTGATGACAATGCTTACCTCGACGAAAGACGGGTAGCGGTTACGGCACACTAGCCTACAGTGCCTCATGCTGCTGCTGCATTAATGCTTCTTATTCAGCAACCTCACTGAGGAAGCCCTCAAAAACAGATGCAAAGACAACAGAAGCTGTGTCACCGTCATCGTCATCTTTGAGGGAAGGGCCAGGCTGTGGCTCAGGCTCTTATTGGCAGGTTAAGCAGCATGTGATCAACTGCTGGTGACACTGATTTAAATGGTTGTCATGCATTTTCTTATAACAGGCAACTGCCTTATCGATATTTAAAACAGTTTCATTACACCTTGTTTCATTTCTATCACTCGCTTTGATCTTTTCTTTGGCCACATCCACAAATCCAAGCACTTCACTTAACACTTCATGGATGGATTAAGAGTTTCAACCACATTTTCCACATTTGCCTTCCTTTCATTTTCTAGCCTAGCCACATTCTCATAATCTTAGATAATATCACTGATCACTGCCTCCGCGGCCTCTTGTTGCTGATCATTAACAACTTCCATTACGTCTTGTGGTGTAACTTCATCAAAACCGGGGACCTGGCGAGAAATTTCCACAACCTGAGCCAGTTCTTGGTCGAGTGGTTGTATAGGTCCAGGCTGGCAAGGCAGGTCTGGCAGGATACGGCGCCAAGCATGCATTATTGTTGCAACACTAATTTGATGCCAGGCCTTCAGTAATGCATCAACAGAATGCTTTATGTTAAATTGATGCCAAAATTCAGCAACACTCAGCACTGCTTGAAGGACTGTGCAATCGTGAGTCTATTCTGGCGTTTCATCATCACTGGCTGTCTTGCCGTTTTCGTCTGCCGGTCCATCACCCACAGCAGGAGCCTCGATCTCCTGCAGCTCCTCCATTTCAGGCGTGTCACTTGTAACTAATGACAGGAAGCGCTGGTACAGTATTTTCTGGTAAGAGTGAATGCAAGAGTGTGGAGAGGGTGGGGGAATGGAGTCTCGGACCATCACTTAGTGATGGCCAAGGTAGAGCTGCAAAGAAAGTGGTTGAGGAGACAAATGGGAAGACAGGAGGAAGCAACTCCTGTGAGAAGAGTGGAGAAATTGCAAGATAGTGGGAAAATGACAGAGTATAAGAGCATAGTGGAAGAAAGACTGGGAAGGTATGAGCTAGAGCAGATGGAAGGTGTGGAAGACGTATGTAAGATATTTACGGAAGAGATAGGCGCAGCGTGTGAGGCGGTTTGTAGAGTGAGGAGGAGATGCAAGGGTGTTCAAGGGACAGCATGGTGGAATGATGAGGTGAAACGAGCTGTGGAACAAAAGAAGAAGGCATTTAGTGAATGGTTAGCGAGTAGAGGTAGGGGAGAAGATGAGAGAGAGAAGAGAGAGGTATATGTGAGCAGGAGAAGGGAGGTTAAGAGACTGGTGAAGGAGAGTAAAAAGAAAGTGGATGAGGAGTTTGGGAGGAATCTGAGTGTGAAATGGAGGGAGAGTAAGAAATTGTTTTGGAAGGAGAAGAAAGTAAGGCAGTGTGATAAGGGAAATAGTAGGGGAGTGAAAGATAGGAATAATAGATGTTGGTGGAGAGGAGACAGAAACTGAGGAGATGGAAGGAGCACTTTGAGGATTGGTTGAATGTGGAGAGTGAGAGCAGTGCGAGTATAAGAGGTTGGGAAATGGCTGGGAGAAGAAGAGATGAGAAGAGGGAGGAAGAGATCAGTAGGGCGGAAGTAGTGGAAGCGATGAAGAATATTAAGTTGGGAAAGGCCCCAGGAATTGATGGAGTGTGTGGTGAAATCCTTAGGTATGGGGGTGAGATTGTTGTGGAGTGGATATGGAAGTTGTATAGATTGGCTTGGGAAGAGGGAAGGGTTCCAGAGGACTGGAAATCAGGTATAATTGTTCCTTTATACAAAGGAAAAGGAGAGAGAGAAGTATGTGGTAACCATAGGGGTATTTGCCTACTTAGTGTGACTGGTAAAATATATGGTAGAATACTCATTGATAGGGTTACGCATATGACAGAGGAGCTAGTTGGAGAAGAACAAGGGGGATTTAGGAAGGGAAAAGGGTGAGTAGATCAAATATTTGTTCTAAGATGTTTAGTGGAGAAGTATCTAGAGAAGGGAAGGAAAGTGTATGCTGCCTTCATGGACTTGGAGAAAGCTTATGACAGAATAGATGGGCAAGGTATGTGGAAGGTATTAAGAATATATGGAGTGGAGGGGAAATTGTTGAGTGCTGTGAAGAGTATGTAAGAGGGAGCTAGGGTTACGGTGCGAGTGGATGGTGAGCTGAGTGAGTTCTTTGATCTCAATGTGGGACTGAAACAGGGTTGTGTGATGTCTCCATGGCTGTTTAATATATACATGGATGGGGTTGTAAAGGAGGTGCAGGGTAGGGCAGTGGATGTGGGGGTGGCTCTAGTGAATGAGGGTGAGATTTGGAAGCTTCTGGTGTTGCTGTTTGCTGATGATACAGTATTGTTGAGTGAAGATGAATGGGAGTTGCAAGGTCTGGTGAACGAATTTGGGACAGTGTGTCAGAAGAGGAATCTGAAAGTTAATGTAAACAAAAGAAAAGTTATGGTGTTTGAGAGGAATGAAGTCACAGAGTGTGCAGTGAGGTTGGATGGTGAGGATATGGAGAATGTGAGTGCATTCAAGTACTTGGGTAGTGTGATGAGTAAGGATGGAACTTTGGGGGATGAAGTGCGTGAAAGGGTACAGCAGGGAAGAAAGGTTGTTGGTTCACTGAAAGCAGTGATGAGAAATAGGGAGGTGAGTATGGAAGTTAAGAAGTCACTGCATGATAGTATTGTGATCCCTACCCTGACGTATGGAAGCGAGGCATGGACCTTGCAAGAGGGGAACAAGTCAAGAGTGAGAGCAGTGGAAATGAGTTACCTGAGAGGAGCATGTGGAGTGACATGGAGGGACAGGTTGACGAATGAAGAAGTGAAGGAACGCTGTGGGGTGGATGTGGATGTGGTTGAGAAGATTAGGAGAAATACACTGAGATGGTTTGGACATGTGAAGAGAATGGAGAATAAAAGACTGACTAAGAGGGCGTATGTAGGTGAGGTGGAGGGAGGGAGAGGGAGAGGTAGACCGAAGATGAGGTGGAGGGATGGAGTTGAGAGGTATATGAGGGAGGGGGGGGGTGAGTTGTGGGGAGGGTAGTCAAATGGTGGGTGACAGAGCGAATTGGAGGTGTTTTGTCAGCGGCCACCCTTTGCGGGATTAGGTCGTCGGGCTATAGATAGATAGATAGAAGAGTGAATGGTGATTTGAGTGATGAGTTTTCCGTGAATGTTAGTGTGCATCACGGGTCAGTTTTGAGTCCCACGTTGTTTATCATGGTACTTGAAGCCCTCTCACGTGACTTTAGAAACGGACTCCCGTGGGAGATATTGCATGCCGATGATTTAGTGTTGATTGCAGAGATCAAAAGGGAGGCGGAGGAAAGGTTTAGGAAGTGGAGAGATGGTATGGGACACAAGGGCTTAAGGGTAAATGCAGATAAAACAAAAGTGATGATATCTAGGGTTGGTGGCGTTAATGTAAAAGACGAGGGAGCGTGGCCATATGCAGTTTGCCACAAGGTCGTGGGAAGTAATTCTATCTTGTGCAGTGTTTGTGATAAATGGGTGCACAAGATATGTAGTAGTATCAGAGGTAGACTGCGAGACAATGCTGATTTTATGTGTCCAGCGTGTCGGGGAGAGCAAGCGGAGTTTGTCAGGCGTGAAAGGACTGAACTTGCTAGTGAATCTCTGGAGTGTGTGAAAGAGTTTTGTTATTTGGGAGACATGTTATGTGCTGGAGGTGGGGCTGGAGCTAGCTCTATGGCTAGGGTGAGAAGTGGTTGGAAGAAGTTCAGGGAGCTCTTGCCTCTTCTGACACTGAGAGGGCTCTCCCTACATGCTAGGGGGTCTTTGTATGCAGCATGTGTTAGGAGTGTAATGCTGTATGGTAGTGAGACCTGGGCAGTAAAGGAGGAGGATATTCGCAGGCTCAGACATACAGAAATGACAATGATTAGGTGGATGTGTAGTGCATCCCTGCTTGCAAGTTCCAGGGGGGCTGGGCTTACAATGGAAGAGTTGAGAGGTAGGATGGGACTGGAATGTATTGGTGTTGTGATGAGGAGTGGTAGATTGCGATGGTTTGGACATGTGGAGAGGATGGGGGATGATAAATGGGTGAGGAAGGTGAGAAGTGTTAATATTGGGATGGGGTTATGAGGGGAAAACCAAGAAAGACATGGGACAAGGTCATTAAGTGTGACCTCAGGGTTAAGGAACTGAACAGGGAGGCTGAAATGTATCGTGCAGCGTGGAAAGCCGCCATTAGGTGACCAAGGCCAACGCATGCAAGCATGTTGGAGCCTTTAAAAACAAAACGAAACGAAACATAACCTTAGTGTTAGCAATAATTATTTTATCAAGGGGCTGGAGCAGTGAAGTTGTATTCGGTGGGAAAAACAGAACTTTTACTTGTGGGTGACGAGATGCAAGTTGCTGTGGGTGGCAAGGAGCATTGTAGAGTACCAGAAGAACCTTGAAGGGGATGCCTTTGCTCCTGAAAAAGGCACGTGGATCCTTGACACACTGGTCAAACCAATCAATCACAATGTCGCTCGTTGCCCATGCTTTGGCCTGCTGATGTCAGTACACACCACTCTCACTCATGTCCTGGAGGTTCTTAAAAGCATATGGCTTCTTAGCTTTATGAACAACATAAGGATACATCTTGAATGAGCCTTCAGCATTAGTGCAGAGGATGATTATATACCTACACTTGTCTCGCTTCCAACCAAGGGCCTTCTTCTGTTGCTTGGCGATGTATGCACGGCAAGAGTTTCCATTGTAGATTGGTCTCATCCATGTTAAAGATTGTAAATGGAGTGTAGCCACCATCTTCCATCACTGCCTTAAGTTCTGTGGAGAATTCCACAGCTGCTGCTCTGTCTCCCGATGCCCTCTCCCCAGTTGCGTGGATGTTCCTAATGCCTTTCCTTTTAAAAAAACTGCAAAACCAACCCAGACTAGCTTGAAAGTGCATGTCTGCAACACCAAGGCATTTGCAGGCCACAGTGTGGAAGGTCTTGGCTTTCGCACGAAGTAATGGTCCATCCACTGGTATGTTCAGCCTAGCCTGGTGGTGGATGAACATATTAAGGCATCTCTCTGTCCAGATAAGGGCTTCATTCGGACAGCAGCGGTGCTTATCCACTTTCCCAGATCCATAAGCTTTTACACACTTCATGATCTTATCCTTACTTTTGTAGACAATGCGTACTGTGGACTCATTCAGACCCCGCTCCTTGGCTATCTTGGACCTCCTCTCACCGTTGTCTATCCTCTGAATCAGCTCTATTTTCTGGGAGTAGCTCAGTTATGGCTTCTGCTTCAGTCCTTTCCTGGATGAAGAACTCTTTGCCTGATTGTTCTCAGCCATGGTGAAGCACGAATAAGGCAGGAAAACACAAAATGGCAGGGATGATGCTTGCAGCTAGGTGTACACATGTAAACTAAAAATCCCGCTTGGTAGGCCTACTTGCAGTACTGGCCATTAGGTGTAGGTGGTATAAGTGGAGAAAGCATTGTTTTGATTGGCTGCACAATCACAAGAACTGTGTGATTAAATATGATTGGCTTCCACTTGCGAGTTGCAGCTACAATACCGTTGGTTAAGCATCTCCTCAGAAACATGCCATTTTCTAGTGGAAAAATGTGAGTTAAAGCATTTTCTGAGAGTTTGTTGATAATGTTAACTTAGATAAGGACACCATGAGTCAGATAATTCACAAGTTAGTAGTCAATGAGTTATGCGAGTTCACTTAGGGATGCCTGGGCACACTGCCAATGGAAATACAAACTGAGGGAGGCATATATGACTGACTAGGTAACTCTTGTATTGGAGAGCTAGACTGAAAAGAGGTGACAAGTGTGCTACAAGATGGGTGCTATGTACTCAACATAACTGAGGAAAGATACAGGCAGGCAGTTTAGAGGGGCAGTGGTCATCATAATAGCCATTGTAGGAGCAGCAGCTCAAGAATATGAAAGGGTGCATGGGAGATGCACATATGGCATGGCAAATGCAGCAATGGAGAGGATACAGGATTTCAGGGTGGCAATGAACGTGATTGTGTGCAAGACACTTTTTTGGAAGAGAGAAAGTGGGCTGATTACAGTACATAAGACTCTGTGAGCAAGAGTAGCATGACATTCTAATTTCCTGGTCAGGAGGGCTGACAGGAGGATAGTGAGGGATGTTAAAGATATAGGGAGCAAAGAGCGTGTTCAGCAACACAGGTTACTGATATGTAATGTGATAAAAGAGCCGATTGTGAAGAAATGGACCTATACACCCAGGAGGAAAATATGTAAGCAGTAAGAGATGCCATCTACTGGGAGATGAGTAAAGTAGTGGCCGAACTGAGCTATAAACAGAAGTGTTAATGAAAAGTACAGAGCTCTCAAGTACAATCTCTTGAGAGTTACTGATTCAGTGTGTGGAAGGACAAGGGGCCCACCAAGATACAAGTTAACATGGTGGTGGGATGAGGATGTAGAAGTTGCATATAAAAAAAGAAGAAAAACTTTTCTAGGAAAAGAAAAGGGGTGGTAACAGAGAGGAATACTTGGCTGCCAAGCATACAGTCTGAAAAGAGGTATACAGAGCTAAATCTGAGTTTCAGAGAACTTTACTGGATAGCCTTAATGGTGCTGAAAGGAAAAATTCAGTATTTATCTGTCAAATCAGAAAGAAAACAGAAATATCACAGGTGAGTACTGTGTGAAAAATGAAGAAAAATAGTGGCGGACAGAGGGGATATCAGATATTAAAGTTGCATGGAGAGAGCATTATACTGCAACCAGTTGCTGAATGAGGAGTCTGACTGGAACAGGGAAGGTTTGGAGTCAGTGGATCCTGTTTTGGCCCTTGACTTTTGACTGATGCTGCTACTGTGAGCAGGGCAATAAACAGGATGTACTTTGGGAAGGTGGTGGATGTGCTTGGGTTGACTGCTGAAATGTTGAAGGCCTTAGGAGGTACTGGTGTGGCTTTAACCACAGAGTTAATAAATGTCATTATACATGAATGTGTTATTCCAGATGACTGGTTGAAGAGTGTGTTCTAAATGTGTATAAGGGGAAGCATCATACCCTGGAAAAAGGAAATCACACAGGTATAAGACTCTTCACATGGTAGGTGGTGGTGACCATCATCCACTCACTTGATGTAGTGATGCCTACTTCTTCCTTCACCTTTATCATACTTTTAGTGTCTGCCCTCCTCTCTTCCTATTTCCCCTATTTTTCCTGTCACTTTTTATTACACTTCTTTCCTTTTCTGATGGCTGTACATTGAATGACAAGCCTGATGGTTTCCTGTAAGCCAGGAAACCATTTACATCGCTGGGTGGTAACCATATAAACAACTCATATGTGTTCCCTGTGTATCAACAAGTGGGTTGGCAAAGGGTTGGTTAGTCCCCCCCATCCCCCGGGAAAACAACTTACTCAAACGGCCATCCCTTAAGGGATTATGGTGTCTGGCTATGGATATGCCACGGCTATATAAAACTCTTGAATCATATAATGAATGTTACACAGAGTTGATGATGATGATGATGACGAAGAATATGATACAGAAAGTCCTGAATGGTATGACAAGGGAAAAATAATCTCATGATTATCCAGACATCCACAATCCAGGCAACCTATTACCCAAACGCTGTGATCTGGCTGTTAAAAAAACAATATTCGTACATTTTTCCATTCTATTCAGACAAAATGCTTGCATACGGGTAGAAATTATGGCCATATGGACATTTTCACCCAGCTGGGCAGGAATAACCTGGTGGCGCCACGCTGTCTGGCTAGATAGTTCACCAAGTGTCAACTAGAGATCCCCTCGGTCATTCCCAGTTCCCGTGTGGCAACCATATGGCGCACAGCTCCTCTCAGACAGTTGTTATGGCAGCACACGTGGAGGCTTTTGTGTTCCCCACCTGCTTCAGGCCTTGCTATTTCTTGCATACCTCTTCCAAGAGTGTGTGATGATGGACCCTCCTCCAGGGAAACAGAAGAGGGTAGTGCTGACTCTGGAGAAGTGGGAGATCCTATGTAAGATTGATGCGGGATGGTCGAATCGTGAGTGCTGGCATTGATTTTATTCTAGCTTACTGTACTGTACAGTAAAGCCTCAAGTTTAGCGCCATCTTTGTTTGTGGTTTCATGGTTAGCAATGGCCTGCAAATATTCCCAAACACTGGGTTTTGCCCAAAAATCCCTCCATTCATGATGAGAAAAATGTAAAACCTGCTCGAAGATGAATAGTTCTCAGGGTTTGTGAAGGAGCAGCAGACAGAAGGGATGCAGCACAGGATGGATGAGTTGCATGGAAAGGCAGAAGAGGGTGAAGGTGCCAGAGGTGGCGAGGCATAATAGCCTCACCACCTGCCTTGGAAATAACACTCCCATCCCTTCCATTAAGCACCTCACTCCAGCCTTGCAAGTGAGTTTCCTTGCCTATTTTGTACTTTGTATGAATACTAGTTTCTTTTCAGGTGTGATCAGTAAATTTTACATTGCATAAATGGGTTTTAGGGGGAGCTGGCAAGGGACCCAGAACCAATTAGCCTATTTCCCATAGGATCATGCTCAAACTTTAGTGGTTTCATGGTTCGTGGTTCTTTTTATGGAACCAACTGGGAGCGAAACTTGGGGGTTTACTGTACTACGATTTTATTCAATTTTTCCTTGATAATATTCCATTTTACCATTATGTTTTGTATGCCCACAGCATTTTCTTGTGTAGCCAGTTTTACCAGGTTTTTTTTTTTTCCATGCCACTGCAGGGCGTGGCCCTGCAGTGGTGATTGCTTGTCTGTGGTTGATGGGTCTGCTTGATCATGGTAATTGCTTGGCTGTGGTTTATATGTCTGCTTGACCTGATAGTGATAAACAACAGGAACAAGCATTGTACAATGTACTGTAGTGGCCTTTTACACTGGCTTTCAAAGTCAGGTTATATACAAAGGGGGTGGGGAGGTGGAGGTGGGTGGTGGTAAGGCCAGGAGGGGGTGTATGGGGATGGAGGGATCGGAAGAGACCACCAGCAGACACAAAGGAAGGGTCCCAGTGTAGTACATGGACATCGAGGGAGGGTAAGGGGAAAATACTCTTCCTTCAGATGACTGGAGGAGGGGGATAACATGGGGGGGATCCACATCGGAGGGGTGGAGGATGCATGAGGAGGGTGTGGGAGGGGTGGAGGTGGTGGTAAGAAAGGAGGGAGGTAGGGTAGTAACAATGTAGTGGGGTAGAGGAACGTGGCATGAGGGAGGTGGAGGTACACCCCTCACAACCTGGGTACTGACATGGATCCTCCCACCCGCGTGTCCAACACTTAGCTCTGGTTAGTTAGAAGCCATCTACGTCACAGCCGGGGTGTAGCAAGCTGCCGCCAGTTTTCTGTGGAAGTTGCTAGATCGACGTTCCTTGTTCATTTAAAAAATTGTGAAAAAAATGTCAGTTGTCGAGCTTAGTACTTTAGAGGTTAAGAAACAACGTTGTGGGCTTCTGGCTTTTAGTTCCTTCTTCCTTACATTAAAATGAATAAAAAAAGGTCTTTACATTGAAAATGCAGGTACTGTATTTAAAAAAAAATAAAAAATAAAAAATCAGAGAAATGTTAGTTAATCCTATGTAGCAAACTAAGCTTTTAAATGAATGCCAGTGTTATCAATGTGATGCAGCCAGATGCAGCTACAGGTAAGGAAATGTTCTACTTCTCATGTCCTTGTGTTACCTACTCAAGACTTTTTGCCTACCCTAACAGTTTATATAGATGCAGGTGTATCAGCTCACTTCCCATGGCAATGGGTCTCTCTTCTCTTTACATCTAAGTACTGTTTAGTCTCAGAGGTCATCCAAGGGAATCAGAATATGTCTATGCCAATGCTTGTTGTGGACTGCACTAGAAAAAACAAGGTTAAACCAAGACAAATATTTTTTAAGGGCTTCTTTTCGTTTTAGAAATGGACTCCCATTGGAGAGTATGTATGCTGATGACTGGTGTTATGTGCAGAAAATGAGAGAGGAAAGATTTAGGAAGAGGGCAAATGGAATGAGATGCAATGGTTAGAGAGTACGGTAAACATGGATAAAACAAAAGTGATGATATCTAGGGCTGGTGGCTGTACTGGCAAAGCAAAGGGAGTGTGGCCTTGTGCAGTGTGCCACAAGAGCGTGGGAAATAATTCTATCTTCTGCAGTGTTACCACAGAAGTAACTTTTTGTAAGGAATGGGTTGTTTGTTTGTTTTTTTGTCTTGTACCCTTCTTTTACATAAAAATAAAGAAACCAAAGATATATACAGTAGTGAACAGAGATTCTAAAAGGTGGACTTCATAAATATAAACAGTGTTAAGATGGCATCATGGAAGAGGTAACTTTTTGTAAGGAAGAGGTTGTTTGTTTATTTTCTTGTCTTGTACCCTTCTTTTACATAAAAACAGAGAAACCTAATACAGATATACAGTACTGAATAGAGATTCTGAAAGCTGAGTGTGTATTTGGGTGAAAACTACTCATACCAGGCAATCTTTCTGTAGTCTTTGTTGAGACATACTTCTTTTCTCAGAACTGCCCTTCCAGAATTAGGGTGCGTCTTTCACACTGCAGCATCTAATATGCTGTGAAATATGGTAGTCATAAGTGGGTGAATAAGGGATGTAGTGGTACTACAGGTAGGATGCAAAACACTGCTGATTTCTTGCATCTGGTCTGTCAGGGAGTTCAAGTAGAGACTGAGAGGCAAAAAAGGATTTAGCTTGCTGGAGAGTCTCTTAAGTGTGTGGAGGAGTTTTGCTACTTGGCTGACATGTTAGGTGGTGGAGGTGAAACTGATGCATGCTTGGAGGAAGTTCAGGGAGCTGTTGCCTCTCCAGACACTGAGAAGGCTATCCCTCCATGGTATGGGGTCTTTGTATGCAGCATGTGTTAGGACTGTAATGTTGTACAAGAAAGAGATCTGGACAATAAAGGAAGAGGATATTCAAACAAAAGAAATGATAATGATTATAAGAATTTGTGGTGTGCCTTGAATGAGAGGCCTGGGTGGGGGAGGGGGGTTAGGACTGCAATTGAAAAGTTGAGAGGAAGGATGAAGCTTGAATGCATTAGTGTTGTGATGATAAGGGGTATATTGATATGATTCAGGCACAATAATGGATGGAAGATGACAACTAGGTGCAGAAGGTGAGAGGTTTGAACACTAAGGGAAGGACTATGACCGGCAAACCGAAAAAGACCTGGGATATGGTCACAGAATCTGACCACAGGGATAAGTCACTGAACAGGGAGATTGCCAGGCTGCCTGAGATCGAGATGCATTTAGACCTGCTGTTAGGTGACCAAAGCTGACTGAATCAAGCAAGCTGAAGCCTTTATTAACAAATTAAAATAAAACTGGCCCTTCAACGTCCATAAGAATGACTTCTACAATGCAAGAACTCTTGATGGCTCTTAGCTAGGGAAGCAATTGCCATTCTAGTGAAAATCTAAGTAACACTGCTTTTGGGTCATAAAATATCTATCTATCTGTCTACCTATTGTGAAATTCCTCAATACTGCCACAACACCACTTCTTAGAAGGGGCCATAAGCCTCCATGGAATGACAGGACAAATTACTGAGAAGACTGTGAGGAGAAGTCCAACGAAGAGATAAGACTGATAGATTATGCAGAAAGTCAAAATTAATAGACTATAACATCCGTGCATTAAAAAAGGGTTCTTCTGAATCAAAGTGAACTGATTTTTCAGCATATCAAAAGGCACTCTCACTGAAACCTTTAACAAACCCTATTACAAACAGAGATAACCTCAGTGCTCTTGACCCACTTTTATTCCAATACCGAAGTATTCTTTTCAGCTCTAGTGGAGTACAAGGAACTAGATTTAGAAAACAATTCCCCTCTCCATCACACACACACAAACACACACACAAAACAATACTTACTCCTCGCCAAGTATGAATGGTTTCTTGTCTTCATCCTGGTCCTGTGTTTGACCAGGTGCTGGGGCAGGTGGACGTGCTTCCTCCTCTGGGGCCTGATCCAGCACCTGTATGACAAATTACACAAAACACATAAGGCCTTTACATGTATGTACAGTAATCACTCCAATATCCGACGTAATAGAGCCATAGGTAGGTCCGGATATTGGTTCTGTCCGGATATTGGGCCCCAGCTTATGGACTTGTACTTATGGACCCTAACTCAGAGAAACACCTATACAACTCCCTCTGGACATGCATAGCACCTATTTAAGACCCAAATCACACCAATAAGGCACATAAATGACTGAAATAAATGCAAAAGAAACATAAAATGAGGGTTTAGAAGTAGGTTCATACAATAATAAACATTCTGGTGACTAGCTCCAGGACTGGTACTTATGGACCCTAACCTAGCCTAACTCAGAAAAACACCTTCCTACTGCACATGCATAGCTCCTAACACCCTATTCACACCAATAAAGTACATTAAAGAGTGAAATGAGGTAAGTATAGTATGGAAAAAAGTACAGTAACCCCTCCAATATCCGGATCAATAGAGCCATCGGTAGGTTCGGATATTGGTTTCGTCCGGATATTGGGCCCCAGCTTATGGACTTGTACTTATGGACCCTAACTCAGAGAAACACCTATACAACTCCCTCCGGACATGCACAGCACCTATTTAACACCCAAATCACACCAATAAGGCACATAAATGACTGAAATAAATGCAAAAGAAACATAAAATGTGGGTTTAGAAGTATGTTCATACATTAATAAACATTCTGGTACTTATGGACTCTAACCGAACCTAACTCTGAAAAACACATTCCTACTGCACATGCATGAGGTAAATATAGTATGGAAAAAAGGACAGTATGACACATTCTGGTAAGTATAGTATGGAAAAAAGTACAATATGAAACATTCTGGTAAGTATAGTATGGAAAATAGTACAATATGAAACATTCTGCCTACTTACAGCAAGTCCCTGGGCACCTCGATGAATAACCGCCTCCTCTTGGACTCTGACAGTAAGAACGATTTCCTGAAGCACTTGCACTACACTCTTCCTGAAGTCTTGCACTGAACTTAGTCACTAACACACAGAAGTCCGTTCTCTTCACAGTGTTCACTTTAGTCCAAATAATGTTCCATTTAAGTGTTGCACATTAACTTTTCCCAAGTTTTTTAAATTTTCCAAAGCCAAAACAAAGAAGGTTAGTTACGTTAAATTTCTTTTCTACTGAGTTTTTTCTCCCAACTTGAAAACCTTAACACAACACACCGTTTTTTTCACTGCACAACACTCAAAATTCCCGTGTGGTCTAGTGGAGAAGTTCTTGCTGTTTATTCACGGTCAGAGTCCGAGAGTATCACTGGCAGGCGACCAAGGGGTGCATTGCTGGGTCGTGGTGATGGCGTACCGACTACAGAAAACTCTGAAGATAGCCGCAAACTCACATCGAGCGGTGACTCCACTGTAGCTGATGTGCTGGGCTGTGGCTCGGAGCATGAGGGCCTGTCTTGGGAAGGCAACGGACTGGAACCAGGGCTTGGCACAGCGGGGGTCACGGGCCTGAAAAAACTGTCAAGCGTTGACTGACGCAAGGACCGACGATTCTGGCGATTGATGATGTGCTGCCGGAAAGCACGCACTTCCTCCACGAGTCCCAAGGGCCCCATCTCCCTGTCGCAGTCCGGGTGTTCCAGGTAGTCTAGGACAAACTCTAGATGTTCCCGGAGTGCGCTAAGCTTGGGGATGGCTGGAGTAGTGTCCTGCTGAGAGGAGTCCGCATCATCATCGCCTTCGTCATTGGAATCTTCAAGTTCGGGACTGACACCAGCAACCGAAGACGCGATCTCGATATCAGACAACGTCTGATACCCAGGATCGCCCTTGTCGTCGTCCAACCACTCACGAACATCGTCCACATCAACATCGTCGCCGTGCGTACGTAGCCGTGCATGGAAGTCATCCACGTCAAACCCTAAGAAATCGTACTCCACATCTGTTACGAGAAGCAGACGAGACCAACCATTTTCAAGAGTTTTCACAGGGACTTCCTTCCATGCACTAGCCCAGTTGTACAGCGCAGACTTGATGTTGTAGCGGCGAAGATTTTCCAAAGTCCGCTTGCCTCGAGTGTCACGTCCTTCCCTGCGCTCGTCCTCGTCCTCGAGAACAACCATCACCTCGTCCAGGAACTTCCGACGGTACAGGCGCTTTGTTGCCACGATCACTCCTTGGTCCATTGGTTGAATGAGAGCAGTCGTATTAGGTGGCAGAAACATGCACCTAATACGGCCATTTTCAGCAACCAAGTCCTTGTCGCACGGGTGGACAGGTGCATTGTCGAGGAGAAGGAGAGCCTTTACCTGGTCGCGAGGAATTCCCAGTGTCTTCGTCTGGTACTGGATGACCTCCTTGACGAAGTGACGGTGAAACCAGTCTTTGAAAATCACAGCTGTGAACCATGCTTTCAAAGAATGGTACCATACGACAGGAAGGACATCCATCACCCCACGAAGGCACCGAGGCTGCTTTGCACGGCAACAATAACGGGCTTAAGCCGGTGCATGCCGTTAGCATTGGCACAACACAAAGCAGATATCCGTTCCTTAGAAAGTTTGCGGCCAGGTACACGCTTCTCCGTCTCATCGGCTAGAGTGTTCGTTGGCACCGAGCGATAGAATAGGCCAGTTTCGTCAGCGTTATAGACTTGACCGAGAGTGAGGCCCTCCCTGTCGATCAAGCCTTTCACCTTGTGCCGAAACTCGTCCACTCCATCCTCGTTAGCGTCCAATGCTTCGCCATGTGCTTTACGGTTAGTAAGGCCATGTCGTAACTTGAACGCGAAGAGCCAACCCTCGGATGCCTTGAAGTCAAGGGCGTCGTGAAGCCCTGCAAACTTCTCAGCAGCAGCCTTCAGCTCCGTTCCACGTACCATCACACCAGCTGCACATTGCTGTCGATACGAAATCAACGTGGAGCGGTCGATCTCTGCATACTTGGGGGTAAACATAACCTTCCTCTCCACGTTGCGTTTGCTTCTCAACGAGAAGTCAGCCGTGTACTGCATGAGCTTGTCTCGGGAACGCTTGATATTGAACAAAGTCGACCGGGCCAGGTTAAACTCGCGGAGAATGCGTGAAGAAGACCAACCCGCATCAACCTTCTCCAATATCTCCCGTTTCTTCTCCAGAGTCAACACCACTCTCTTCCTTTTCTCAGGAGGCGGGGCCATCATCACACACACTAAGAGTAGGACAGAGAGCAGCAGGAGGCCTTGCAGCAAGTACGGCACCACCACAAAAGCGAGCACGTGGGCAGCCATGGCGAACAACGTAGGTCCAGTTGCGGTGAGAGACAGGCGGGAAGTGGGGAGGATGCAGCGGCGCTCTATCGGACGTCGGAGGAATGACGAACCAAAACAATGCTCTCACGCGGCGTGCGCGGCAAGTTCAAATTACGGACAGAAAAAAATCTTTTTTTTTTTTTTTTTTTTTTTTTTTTGGACCATTTTGGGAATCTTTGATCCCAGGACGATAAGGTTCGGTTAGTGGGGATGTTCGGTTATTGGGCATCCGGATATTACAGTGATTACTGTACAGTATGAAACATTCTTATGTGCGGATAGTGGGGATGTTCGGATATCGGGTGTCCGGATATTAGAGTGATTCCTGTGTGTATATATATATATATATATATATAAATATTCATACAGTATACATACCGGTATATAATTATATACAGTAAAAGTCCTATTACTCGGCAGCTGATTATTCGGTAGATCCGACATTTTGGCAGTTTTGAGAAATAGTCCCATTTACGAAAATCTTTGATTGTTCGGCAGATGTCCGGAATCAACTTGGCAGTCCAGGAATTGTTATCTGTGACTTATAGGCTTTATGTTTCATT